>NW_022589754.1:4636972-4763374 GCF_004348235.1 Phoca vitulina | reverse complement strand
TACAGCGAATATCATTCTCAATGGGGAAAAACTGAGAGCTTTCCCCCTAAGGTCAGGAACGCGGCAGGGATGTCCACTATCACCACTGCTATTCAACATAGTATTGGAAGTCCTAGCCACAGCAATCAGACAACAAAAAGAAATAAAAGGCATCCAAATCGGCAAAGAAGAAGTCAAACTCTCACTCCTTGCAGATGATATGATACTTTATGTGGAAAATCCCAAAGACTCCACCCCAAAACTGCTAGAACTCATACAGGAACTCAGTCAAGTGGCAGGATATAAAATCAATGCACAGAAGTCAGTGGCATTCCTATACACCAACAACAAGTCAGAAGAAAGACAAATTAAGGAGTCGATCCCATTTACAATTGCACCCAAAACCATAAGATACCTAGGAATAAATCTAACCAAAGAGGCAAAGGATCTGTACTCAGAAAACTATAAAATACTCATGAAAGAAATTGAGGAAGACACAAAGAATTGGAAAAACGTTCCATGCTCATGGATTGGAAGAACAAATATTGTGAAGATGTCAATCCTACCTAGAGCAATGTACACATTCAATGCAATCCCTATCAAAATACCATCCACTTTTTTCAAAGAAATGGAACAAATAATCCTAAAATTTGTATGGAACCAGAAAAGACCCCGAATAGCCAGAGGAATGTTGAAAAAGAAAAACAAAGCTGGCGGAATCACAATGCCGGACTTCCAGCTCTACTACAAAGCGGTCATCATCAAGACAGTATGGTACTGGCACAAAAACAGACACATAGATCAATGGAACAGAATAGAGAGCCCAGAAATGGACCCTCAACTCTATGGTCAACTAATCTTTGACAAAGCAGGAAAGAATGTCCAATGGCAAAAAGACAGTCTCTTCAACAAATGGTGTTGGGAAAATTGGACAGCCATATGCAGAAGAATGAAACTGGACCATTTCCTTACACCACACACAAAAATAGACTTCAAATGGTTGAAAGTCCTCAATGTGAGACAGGAGTCCATCAAAATCCTAAAGGAGAACACAGGCAGCAACCTCTTCGACCTCAGCCACAGCAACTTCTTCCTAGAAACATTGCCAAAGGCAAGGGAAGCAAGGGCAAAAATGAACTATTGGGACTTCATCAAGATAAAAAGCTTTTGCAAAGCAAAGGAAACAGTCAACAAAACCAAAAGACAACTGACAGAATGGGAGAAGATATCTGCAAATGACATATCAGATAAAGGGCTAGTATCCAAAATCTATAAAGAACTCATCAAACTCAACACCAAAAGAACAAAGAATCCAATCAAGAAATGGGCAGAAGACATGAACAGACATTTTTCCAAAGAAGACATCCAAACGGCCAACAGACACATGAAAAAGTGTTCAATATCGCTTGGCATCAGGGAAATCCAAATCAAAACCTCAATGAGATACCACCTCACACCAGTCAGAATGGCTAAAATTAACAAGTCAGGAAATGACAGATGTTGGCGGGGATGCGGAGAAAGGGGAACCCTCCTACACTGTTGGTGGGAATGCAAGCTGGTGCAGCCACGCTGGAAAACAGTATGGAGGTTCCTCAAAAAGTTGAAAATAGAGCTACCATATGATCCAGCAATTGCACTCCTGGGTATTTACCCCAAAGATACAAAAGTAGGGACCCGAAAGGGTACGTGCACCCTGATGTTTATAGCAGCAATGTTCACAATAGCCAAACTGTGGAAAGAGCCAAGATGTCCATCAACAGATGAATGGATAAAGAAAAGTGGTATATATATACAATGGAATATTATGCAGCCATCAAAAGGAATGAGATCTTGCCATTTGCAACGACGTGGATGGAACTGGAGGGTATTATGCTGAGCGAAATAAGTCAAACAGAGAAAGACATGTATCATATAATCTCACTGATATGAGGAATTCTTAATCTCAGGAAACAAACTGAGGGTTGCTGGACTGGGGGGTCGGGTGGGAGGGATGGGGTGACTGGGTGATGGACACTGGGGAGAGTATGTGCTCATAAGCGCTGTGAATTGTGCAAGACTGTTGAATCTCAGATCTGTACCTCTGAAACAAATAATGCAATATATGTTAAGAAAGAAAAAAAGAAGAAGAATGTAGCAGGAGGGGAAGAATGAAGGGGGGGAAATCGGAGGAGGAGAAGAACCATGAGAGACGATGGACTCTGAAAAACAAACTGAGGGTTCTAGAGGGGAGGGGGTTGGGAGGATGGGTTAGCCTGGTGATGGGTATTGAGGAGGGCACGTTCTGCATGGAGCACTGGGTGTTATGCACAAACAATGAATCATGGAACACCATATCTAAAACTAATGATGTAATGTATGGGGATTAACATAACAATAAAAAATTAAAAAAAACATGAAAAATGCTATCAATGAGATCCAATCTAATCTAGATATTCTAACAGCTACGGTAAATGAAGCAGAAGAATGAATTAGTGATCTAGAAGACATACTGATTGAAAAGAAGGAAAACGGGGAGGCTCAAGAGAAACAGCTTAAAATCCATGAAAAAAGAATTAGAGAAATAAGTGACGTTACAATGTCAGAATTATTGGGATCCCTGAGGAGATGGAGAGAGAAAGAGGACTAGAAGATATATTTGAGCAAATCATAGCTGAGAAATTCCCTAATCTGGAAAAGGAAACAAACATTCATGTCCTAGAGGCAGAGAGGACCCCTCTCAAGATCAAGGAGAACAGACCCCAATGCCCTGACATGTAGTAGTAAAACTCACAAATCTTAGAACCAAGGAAACCCTCTTAAGGGCAGTTAGGGGGAAGGGAATTCCTTACGTACAGAGGGAGGAACATCAGAATAACATCAGACCTATCCACAGAGACCTGGAAAGCCCGAAAGGGCTGGCAAGACATACTCAGGGTACTAAATGAGAATAACATGGAACCAAGGATGCTTTACTGGCAAAGCTGTCATTTAGAATGGATGGAGAGATGCAGAGATTCCAGGACTGGCAGAAACTGAAAGAATATGTGACCACTAAGCTGGCCCTGCAAGAAATATTAAGGGGGGGTTCTATAAAAGGAGAAAGACCCCAAGAGTGATATAGAACAGAAATTTACAGAGACAACCTATAAAAACAAGGACTTCACAGGCAATATGATGACAATAAATTCATATCTTTCAATAATCACTCTCAACTTGAACAGCCTAAATGCTCCCATAAAATGGCACAGGGTTGCAGGTTGGATAAAAAGACAGGACCCAGGGCACCTGGGTGGCTCAGTCAGTTAAGCGACTGCTTTCAGCTCAGGTCATGATTCCAGGGTCCTGGGATTGAGTCCCACATCAGGCTCCCTGCTCTGCGGGGAGCCTGCCTCTCCTTCTCCCACTCCCCCTGCTTGTGTTCCCTCTCTCGCTGTGTCTCTCTCTGTCAAATAAATAAATAAAATCTAAAAAAAAAAAAAAAAACACAGGACCTATCCATATGCTGCCTACAAGAGGCTCATTTTGAACCTAAAGATACATCCAGACTAAAATTGAAGCGATACAGATCCATCTTCCATGCCAACTGACATAAAAAGAAATCTGGAGTAGCAATTCTCATATCAGACAAATTAGATTTTAAGCTAAAGACTGTGGTAAGAGACACAGAAGGACACTATATCATTCTTAAAGGGTCTATCCAAAAAGGAGATGTAACAATTGAAAATATCTATACCCCCAATATGGGAGCAGTCAACTATATATGCCAACTGTTAACCAAAATAAAGAGTCATATTGATAACAATACGTTAATTGTAGGAGACCTCAACACTCCACTCTCAGCAACGGACAAATCATCTAAGCAGAAAATCAACAAAAACACAAGAGCTTTGAATGACACATGGACCAGATGGACCTCATAGATATATACAGAACATTCCACCCTAAAACAACAGAATACTCATTCTTCTCGAATGCACATGGAACCTTCTCCAGAATAGACCACATAATGGGTCACATATCAGGTCTCAACCAATACCAAAAGATTGAGGTTATTCCTTGCGTTTTCTCAGACCATAATGCTTTAAAACTGGAACTCAATCACAAGAAAAAATTTTGGAAGAAACTCAAACACTTGGCAGCAAAAGACGACTCTGATTAAGCATATTTGGGTCAACCAGGAAATCAAAGAATAACTTAACAATTCATGGAAACCAATGAGAATGAAAACACATCCATCCAAAACCTATGGGATACTGCAAAGGCAGTCCTAAGGGGGAAATACATAGCCACCCAAGGCTCATTCAAAAAAAAAAAAAAAAACATAGAAAAATCCTAAATTCACCAACTATCTTTACACCTTGAAGAACTAGAGAAAACAAACAAACAAACAAGTGATGCTTAAGCCACACACTAGAAGAGAAA
Source organism: Phoca vitulina (assembly GCF_004348235.1). Classification (NCBI taxonomy): domain Eukaryota; kingdom Metazoa; phylum Chordata; class Mammalia; order Carnivora; family Phocidae; genus Phoca; species Phoca vitulina. Next base: position 4,758,994 of record NW_022589754.1, on the reverse strand, counting down.
TAATTAAGATTAGGGCAGAGATCAATGAAATAGAAACCAGAAATACAGTAGAGCAGATCAACAAAACTAGAAGCTGGTTCTTTGAAAGAATTAAAAAGATCGATAAACCACTGGCCATACTTATCCAAAAGAAAAGAGAAAGGACTCAAATTAATAAAATTATGAATGAAAGGGGAGAGATCACGACTCACACCAAGGAAATAGAAACAATTATTAGAAATTATTATCAACAACTATATGCCAATAAGCTGAGGAACCTGGATGAAATGGATGCTTTTCTGGAAACCTATAAACTCCCAAGACTGAAACAGTAAGAAATTGACAACATGAATAGGCCAATAACCAGTAATGAGATTGAAGCAGTGAGCAAAAATCTCCCAAAAAACAAGAGTCTAGGGCCTGATGGATTCCCTGGGGAATTATACCAAACATTCAAAGAAGAAATCATATGTATTCTTCTGAAGCTGTTTCAAAAAATAGGAACAGAGGATAAGCTTCAAGACTCATTCTATGAGGCCAACATTACTTTAATCCCCAAACCAGGCAAAGATCCTATCAAAAAGGAGAATTTCAAACCAATATCACTGATGAATACGGATTCCAAAATCCTCAGCAAAATCCTAGCTAACAGGATCCAACAATACATTAACAGGATCATCCACCATGACCAAGTGGGATTTATCCCCAGGATGCAAGGGTGGTTCAACATTTGCAAATCAATCAACGTGATAGAACACATTAATAAGAGGAGAGAGAAGAACCATATGGTCCTCTCAACTGATGCAGAAAAAGCATTCAACAAAATACAACATACTTTCCTGATTGAAATTCTTCAGAGTATAGAGATAGAGGGAACATTCTTCAAGTTCATAAAATCCATCTATGAAAAACCCGCAGTGAATATCATTCCCAATGGGGAAAAGCTGAGAGCCTTTCCCTTAAGATCAGGAACATGTCAAGGATGCCTACTCTCGCCACTATTGTTCCACATAGTACTAGAAGTCCTAGCAACAGCAATCAGACAACAAAAAGATATAAAATGTATTCAAATTGGCAAAGAAGACGTTAAACTCTCTCTTTTTGCAGATGACATGATACTTCATGTGAAAAATCCAAAAGACTCCACCCCTAAATTACTAGAACTCATACAGCAATTCAGTAATGTGGCAGGATACACTAACAATGCATCTGTAGAAAGAGAAATTAGAGAAACGATTCCATTTACAATAGCACCAAAACAATAAGATACCTCCGAATATACCTGACCAAAGAGGGAAAGGATCTATACTCTAGGAACTACAGAACACTCATGAAAGAAATTGAAGGAGACACAAAAAGGGAAAAACATTCCATGCTCATGGATTGGAAGAATAAACATTGTTAAAATGTCTATGCTACCCAGAGCAATCTATATCTTCAATGCCATCCCAATCAAAATTCCAATGACGTTTTTCAAAGTGCTGGAACAAACAATCCTAAAATTTGTATGGAATCAGAAAAGACCCCGAATCACCAAGGAAATGTGGAAAAAGAAAAACAAAGCTGGGAGCATCACATTGCCCAATTTCAAGCTATATTAAGAAGCTGTGATCACCAAGGCAGCATGGTACTGGCACAAAAAGAGACATATAGACCAATGGAACAGAATATAGCCTAGATAGGGACTCTCAACTCTATGGTCAAATAATCTTCGACAAAGCAGGAAAAAATATGCAATAGAAAAAAGACAGTCTCTTCAATAAATGGTGCTGGGAAAATTGGACAGCCACGTGCAGAAGAATGAAACTCGACATTCTCTAACACCATACACAAAGATAAACTCAAAATGGATGAAAGACCTCAGTGTGAGACAGGAATCCATCAAAATCCTAGAGGAGAACATAGGCAGTAACCTCTTTGACATCGGCCACAGAAACTTCTTTCAAGACACATCTCCAAAGACTAATGAAACAAAAGCAAAAATGAACTTTTGGGACTTCATCAAGAGAAAAAATTCTGCACAGCAAAGGAAACAGTCAACAAAACAAAGAGGCAACCCACAGAATGGGAGAAGAAATTTGCAAATGACACTACAGATAAAGGCTGGTATCCAAAATCTATAAAGAACTTCTCAAACTCAACACCCAAAAAACAAATAATCAAGCCAAAAAATGGGCAGAAGATATGAACAGACACTTCTCCAAAGAAGATATACAAATGGCTAACAGACACATGAAAAAATGTTCATCATTAGCTATCAGGGAAATTCAAATCAAAACCACATTGAGATACCACCTTACACCAGTTAGAATGGCAAAAAATGACAAGGCAAGATACAACAAATGTTGGAGAGGTTGTGGAGAAAGGGGAACCCTCTTACACTGTTGGTGGGAATGCAAGCTGGTACAGCCACTTTGGAAAACAGTGTGGAGGTTCCTCAAAAATTTAAAAATAGAGCTACCTTATGACCCAGCAGTTGCACTATTGGGTATTGACCCCAAAGACACAGATGTAGTGAAAAGAAGGGCCATATGCACCCCAATGTTCATAGCAGCAATGTCTGCCATAGCCAAACTGTGGAAAAAGCCAAGATGCCCTTCAACAAATGAATGGATTAAGATGTGGTCCATATATACAATGGAATATTACTCAGCCATCAGAAAGGATGAATACTCAACTTTTGCATCAACATGGATGGGACTGGAGGAGATTATGCTAAGTGAAATACGTCAAGCAGAGAAAGTCAATTATCACATGGTTTCACTTACTTGTGGAACATAAGGAATAGCATGGAGGATATTAGGAGAAAGAAGGGAAAAATGAAGGGGCGCATATTCGAGGGGAAGACGAACCATGAGAGACTATGGACTCTGAGAAACAAACTGAGGGTTTTAGAGGGAGGGGGTTGGGGGATGGGTCAGGCCGATGATGAGTATTAAGTAGGGCATGTACTGCATGGAGCACTGGGTGTTATAAGCAAACAATGAATCATGGAACACTACATCAAAAACTAATGATGTAATTTATGTTGACATAAAATAATAAAATAAAAAAAAAATGGACCATACATGTATGCTTTAAACAATTAACTTATTTCATAATTTGATTTTTTTACTCTTGGTTGGATTATGTTTATGACAGTCAGAAAAAAAGACTTATGCATAGAGGGAGAGCTCATAATAATATGAAAGCATAGAGAATTTAAATGATGTATCTTATTTATTAATCAGTAGCTCGAAGTATCAGTGGCAACACAATGCATTATGACTTTCGCTCTGCACTATTTTATTCTAACATTGTATTCACTTGAGTGTGTATGTCACTTTTTGTTATTAATAATAGTGACCTAAATTCCAAAGTCTCTTTTTTATAAAATAACATTTTTGAGGAAATACTCGCACTCAAATAGAAAGAGATTAGTTGTTTTAGTAGATTTATTTTCTGAAAATTATTTACTATTGACACCAGTCATCAAGAGGTGTAATGGTGAGTTCGACAACATTTTTTATAATCACTACCACAAATGAACTTTGTCTTATTGAGGACAAAAAAAATCAGTATAGATTAGCAAATATATTTAGTTTCAGCACTCAATGTAAGGAATTTCACATAATAAGATCTTTATCAATATTTTCTAATGAACATCAATGATACAAATTTCTTAATTATGTTTGAACTTAATATTGGAAACCTTTCCCTCAAAAATATCATGTGTAGCATTCAGGAAAATGATATTTTTGCTTTTTCCTTATTAAGCCAAACACACATTTTAAATTACCATAAATGGATTCCTAAATATGTGGAATTCTCAATAGAACTGAAAAATTAAAAAAAAATGAGTGATATAAAATGCAATTTTGAGAAAAGAAAATAGGAGTAGATTTTCTCATGCTTTAGTTACCTAGAAGTTTCATAGCAATGCATAATACCACCTTTTGGCAATAAAATTACGATAGAAAATAACATGATTTGAAAGCTCAATTTAGCTCTTGCCATGAAATCTTCTATAACCCCAGTAAAAGCCAGATTTTTTTTTTCAGTGCAGAAAGGTGGTTTTATTAAACCATGGGGACAGAAGCTGTGGGCAGAAAGAGTTGCACTGGTGTTGTGAGGGGTGACTGATGATATATTTTCAAACTGGGAGGGAGTTAGGGCTAGTGTAAGTCTCAGAGGAATTTAGAAGCAAGGTTTTCAGGACCTTGAGAGGCTAACTGTTGTTTGGATAAGATCATTTACTACTGTCTAGTAAAACCCTAGTCATGAGACCCTTCAGATGTCTATCAGTAGGCTATATGCTTGGAGGATGATTGCTAATATATATCTTAGCCGGGGGTGGGGGATAAAGGAAGTTTCCAAGGAATTTTTATATGTTAAAGGAGACTTACAGGATCCTGGAGGTCAGGATAATGTTAACCTAAGGTTGCCTTTTGCCCTTAGCAAACTGTCAACATCAAGGCAGTTGAGTTCCTCCAGGAAGGTCACTCTGCCTGTCCCAAGGACTTGTCAATGGGCTCTAAGTTGTAAAGAAATTTATTTTTTTTTCTTTCCCTCTGTTTCCCTCATTATAAAACATTTTTAAAAAGGCTTTAATATGCTCTTCTTCTTTCTAAGCACAAAGTTCATCTTCAGACCATTTACTTTGAGGGGGAATACCTCTAATATTGCTTCTATTAAGCCTTGGATATAAACCTCAAGCTGGGTTATTTCATGGTCAGGAAGGCCTGGGAAAGGCTCAGGCCATATATTTCCTCTGTGAGGGGATTTTTCTCCAGGAAGCCATCTAGCTTGTCTCCTAAAAATCATATAATCATATAAACACCCCTTAATAGCCAGTCTAGGTCCCTGTGAGTGGGGATGTAAATAGCCACATATCTTTCTGAAAGATTAAATTCCTCTCTAAATTTGCTAGGATCCTCCCAGAGCAGAGGTAAAGGGGTCTTATTTTTATTTCTTTTCAAATGTCTTACGTAAATTCTACTTAGTTAACATACAGTGCTATATTGGTTTCAGGAGTAGAATTTAGTGATTCACCACTTACATACAACAACCAGTGATCATCAGAACAAGTACCATCTTTAATACCCAACACTCATCTAGCCCATCACCCAACCACCTCCCTCCATCAACCCTCAGTTTATCCTATATCTTTAGTAGTCTCTCATGATTTGTTTCCCTCTCTCTTTTTTTCTTTTGATTTCCCTCCCTCCCATATGTTCATCTGTTTTGTTTCTTAAATTCCACATATGAGTGAAATCATATGGTATTTTTCTTTCTCTGACTGACTTATTTCACTTAGCATAATACACTCTACTTCCACCCACATTGTTGCAAATGGCAAGATTCCATTCTTTGTATGGTGGAGTAATATTCCTATATATATATGTATGTATATATATACACACCACATCTTCTTTATCCATTCATTAGGCAATGGACATTTGGGCTCTTTCCATAGTTTGGCTATTGTTGATAATACTGCTATAAATATCGGGATACATGTACACCTTCAATTCTGTATTTTTGTATTCTTTGGGTAAACACATAATAGTGCAATTTCTGGTTCATAGGGTAGATCTATTTTGAACTTTTTGAGGAACTTCCATACTGTTTTGCAGAGCAGCTGAACCATTTTGCATTCCCACTAACAGTGCAAGATGATTCCCCTTTCTCCGCATCCTCACCAACACCTGTTGTTTCTTATATTGTTAATTTTAGCTATTCTGACAGATGTGAGGTGGAATCTCATTGCAGTTTTGATTTGTATTTCCCTGATGATGAGTGATGTTGAGCATTTTTTCACGTGTCTGTTGGCCATCTGGATGTCTTCTTTGGAAAAATGTCTACTTATGTTTTCTGCCCATTTCTTCACTGAATCATTTCCTTTTTGCGTATTGAGTTTGATAAGTTCTTTATAGATTTTGGATACTAATACCTTTTCAGATATGTCATTTGCAAATATCTTCTCCCATTTCATAAGCTGCCTTTTAGTTTTGTTGACTATTTCCTTTGCTATGCAGAAGATTTTTATCTTGATGAAGTCCCAATAGTTAATTTTTCTTTTGTTTCCCTTGCCTCCAGAGACATGGCTGCAAAGAACTTGCTACACCAAGGTCAGCAAGGTTAGTGTGTGTATTCTCTAGGATTTTGATGGTTTCTTGTCTTACATTTAGGTGTCTTTTCCATTTTGCATTTATTTTTGTGTATGCTGTAGGAAAGTGGTCCATTTTCATTCTTCTGCATGTTGCTGTCCAGTTTCCCAGTACCATTAGTTGAAGAAAGTGTTCCCCCCACTGGATATTTTTCTGCTTTATCAAACATTAGTTGGCTATATAGTTGTGGGTCCAGTTCTGGGTTCTCTATTGTGTTCTATTGCTATGTATCTGTTTTTGTGTCAGTACCCTACTGCCTTGATGACTACACTTTGTAGTATAGCTTGAAGTTTGGAATTGTGATGCTTCCAACTTTGCTTCTTTTTCAGGATTTCTTTGGCTATTTGGGATCTTTTGTGGTTCCATAAATATTTTAGGATTGTTTGTTTTAGCTCTGTGAAAATTTCTGGTGGTATTTTGGTAGGGATTAAATGCATAGATTGCTTTGGATAGTATAGACATTTTAACACTGTTTCTTCTTCCAGTCCATGAGAATGGGGTGTTTTTCCATTTTTTTGTGTCCTCTTCAATTTCTTACGTAAGTGTTCTATAATTTTCAGAGTACAGATATTTTTTTTTTCTCTTTGGATGGGTTTATTCCTAAGTATCTTACGGGTTTTGGTGTGATTGTAAATGGGATTGATTCTTTGATTTCTCTTTCTGCTGCTTCATTATGGATGTACAGAAATTCAACAGATTTCTGTATGTTAATTTTATATCCTGCAAGTTTGCTGAATCAATGTATTAGTTCTAGCGATGTTTTGGTGGAGTCTTTTGGGTTTTCTACATAGAGTATCATGTAGTCTGCAAATAATGAAGTTTGACTTCTTCATTGCCAATTTCAATGCCTCTTATTTCTTTTAGTTTTCCGATTGCTGAGGCTATGGCTTCCAGTACTATGTTAAATAACAATGGTGAGAGTGGACATCTTTTTCTTATTCCTTACTGTCCAGGAAAAGCTCTCAGTTTTTTCCCACTGAGGATGATTATAGCTGTGCGTGTTTCACTATGGCCTTTATGATGTTGAGGAATGTTCCCTCTATCCTTACTTTCTTGAGAGGCTTTATCAAGAAAGCATGCTGTATTTTGTCAAATGCTTTTTCTGCGTGTATTGAGAGGATCATATGGTTCTTATCCTGACTTTTATTAATGTGGTGTATCACATTGATTGATTTGCAACTATTGAACCACCCCTGGAGCCCAGGAATAAATCCCACTTGATTGTGGTGACTAATCCTTTACTGTGCTGTTGGATTTGATTTATTAGTATCTTGTTGAGAATTTTTGCATCCATGTTCATCAGGAATATTGGCTTGTTATTATTTTTGAGGGGTCTTTTTCTGGTTTTAGAATAAAGGTAATGCTAGGCTCATAGAACAAGTTGGCAGTTTTCCTTCCATTTCTACCTTTTGGGACAATTTGAGAAGAATAGGTATTAACTCCTGTTTAAATGTCTGGTAGAGTTTCCTTGGGAATCCATCTGGCCCTGGATTATTTTTTTGGGGGGGAGGGGGAGATATTTGATTAGAGATTATATTTCTTTGTTGGTTATGGGTCCATTCAAATTATTTATTTCTTCTTGTTTTAGTTTTGGTAGTTTGTATGTTTTTAGGAATTGGTCCATTTCTTCTAGATTGCTCAGTTTTTTGGCATATATTCTCTTATTAATTTTATTTCTGTGGCATCGGTTATGATCTTTCCTCTTTCATCAAGATAAAAAGCTTCTGTACAACAAAGGAAACAGTCAACAAAACAAAGAGGCAACACACAGAATGGGAAAAGATATTTGCAAATGACACTACAGATAAAGGACTGGTATCCAAGATCTATAAAGAACTTATCAAACTCAACACCCAAAAAACAAAGTCAAGTCAAAAAATGGGTAGAAGACATGAAAAGACACTTCTCCAAAGAAGACATACAAATGGCTAACAGACACATGAAAAAAATGTTCATCATCATTAACCATCAGGGAAATTCAAATCAAATTGAGATACCACCTTACACCAGTTAGAATGGCAAAAATTGACAAGGCAAGAAACAAAAAAAATGTTGGAGAGGTTGTGGAGAAAGGGGAACCCTCTTACATTGTTGTTGGGAATGCAAGTTGGTACAACCACTTTGGAAAACAAAGTGGAGGTGCCTCAAAAAATTAAAAATAGAGCTACCCTATGACCCAGCAATTGCACTATTGGGTATTGACCCCAAAGACACAGATGTAGTGAAAAGAAGGGCCATATGCACCCCAATGTTCATAGCAGCAATGTCCACCATAGCTAAACGGTGGAAAGAGCTGAGATGCCCTTCAACAGATGAATGGATAAAGATGTGGTCCATATGTACAGTGGAATATTATTCAGCCATCAGAAAAGATAAATGCCCAACTTTTGCATCAACATAGGTGGGACTGGAGGAGATTATGCTAAGTGAAATAAGTCAAGCAGAGAAAGTCAATTATCATATGGTTTCACTTATTTGTAGAACATAAAGAATAGCATGGAGGACATTAGGAGAAGGAAGGGAAAAATGAAGGGGGAGAATCAGACGGGGAGACGAACCATGAGAGACTATGGACTCTGAGAAACAATCTGAGGGTTTTAGAGGGGAGGGGAGTGGGGAGATGGGTTAGCCTGGTGATGGGTATTAAGTAGGGCACGTACTGCATGGAGCACTGGGTGTTACACGAAAGCAATGAATTGTGGATCACTACATCAAAAACTAATGATGTATTGTATGGTGATTAATATAACATAATAAAATTTAAAAAAAACAAGGAAGAAATTAACACTTCCCAGGCAAACAAAGGTTGAAGAAATTCATTACCACTACACTTATCTGTCATAGGAAAAAATGTGAAAGTTTTTCAAGTTGAAATGAAAGGATAAACATCTCTGAAAATTTAAATACATGGACAAATAGGAGTGGAGTTGAATAAGGAAAGGGTTAAGGTATAGGCAGGGAGAGATAGGGCACCCCTGGCTGAGCTCTAACACTACTCCTGGCAGGCAGAAGCACTAAGCCAGAGTGGACAAGAGGTAAGGAAACAGACCACCTGTCCTCAGATGGTCAGGAGTATTTTTCTTTGGCAGCTACAATGTATCACAGAAAATGACCAAACCTCAAGGAAGTAAGTCATTAAGAGTGTCATCAGTAGTCCATGCTCAAACCAAGACAGCACAAGGATCTCAAGGCCACAAGTTTCCCAGTCAGTTCTCAATAAAAGACTGCCACTAAAAGCCCTCAGTGGCAACCCATTTGAGACCCCTCTCACTCTAGAGAGCTTTTTCTTTCCTTTCAGCTTTCACTTTCACTTAATAAACTTTGACTTCACTTCACCCTTTTGTCTCTGCGAGATTCATTCTTTGACTCTGTGAGACAAGAACCCTGCAACCTTGTAAGAGCATCAGCATCATGGCAGTGTAAGACATTCTTCTTTTTATCCCCCTTTTCCAACAAATATTTAGACACCCATGCACAAACAGAAACATTTTTGTGGGAGCGGTGAGATTCAGCATCATAGAGAGAGGTACCTGGGAGCAGTCTCACCCAACTGTGTATCTGGTAGTAAGCAGATAGACCTCTGTATGTACTGTGGAAACAACGGAGCAGGGAAACCTCTCCAATCCCTCACTGACTGGACAAAAACCTGGAGAGTACTGACTGTGGAGATATTCAGGGATGAGAGGAAAAATTGCAGAAGTTCAAATTTCCTGAGGTGAATTTTCAGTATGTCATTGAGGCACAAACAAACAAAAAAAAGTTTGAACACAGCAGAAATAGTAAGAACTTTACCACCACCAACCGGCACCAAAGGCAACATTGTACAGGGCTGAACTATCAGGTGGCAGCAACCATAGGGGAAAAGTGAATTAATGCCCAGATACCCCAGTGTTGCAGGAAGCAGCTGGAGAAGCCACTTTTTCTGCAATAAGAAGTCCATGACTGGGAGGAGATCGGAAGAAGACAGATGAGGATATCAAAAGGCATTAAAGGAACACGGGACGTAACAGCCACCCATAAGCCTCTGGGAGTACATGGGGATATACATACTGGGTTTGCAGCAACCCCAATTACCCAAATGATAAAGCTACATCTCTACCTAATCTGTGGCTAAATTCTGTGCGCTCCCAAACATGGCACCAAGACAAATTCTGATAGGGAAAGCGTTCAGAAAAGAAGCCAGGTCTGTGAGCAAGGGAGAAACCAAAACTTGAGCTATAGTGCCACCTTCTGAAAAATAAAAGAGGTTCTAGTAGTCACCCTCATGAGTTGTAAGATCTAAAGACAGAAAGCTTAAGAACTCTGCCCCAAGAAGGAGGAGTGGAACAAAAATACACACAATGGCAGAGTAAGTCTCAAATAATAACAACACCAGCAAACAAACCACTTCATCTGAAGGCCACTAGTAAAGATTAAAGGACATATATGCTCCTTGAAATGTGAAAGCAGCAACACAAAACTACAAGGAACATAAAAAATTGAGAAAATTTATTTTAAAAAGGTTCAAAGTGAGATGTTGACCAAAGAGATAGAAATCATAATGAAGAATAAAGCAGAAATTCTGGAAATTAGTAACTTGAAAAAAATGATAAATGCATCAGAGAGCACTTGAAGTAGAATAGAGCAAATGGAAGACAAAACGAGTGAGAGAATAAGAATTTTTAAATAACCACTTAGAGGTGAACAACAACAACAAGGAATGAAAATAGCAACAAAAACCTACTTGATCTGTAATGAATCCATCAAAATAACAAATATTAGAATAACCGGGATCCAGAAGGAGAAGAGAGGGACAAAGGTGCAGAAAGTTTATTTAAGGAAATAATACTTGAGGTCTTCCCAAACATGGGAAGAGTTGGTCATCCAAGTTTATGAAGTTAATGGATCACTCTATTACCTCAATTCCAAAAAACCTTCTCTAAGACATATTATAATGAAACTCTTCTCAGACCACAATGCTATGAAACTTGAAGTCAACCACAAGAAAAAAAAAATTGGAAAGACCACAGATACATGGTGGTTATTATAATGAAGCTCAAATATCAATTATAAGGAAAGACTCATAAAAGGACTCAGCAGGATGGTGGGGAAGATTGCTACCTACAAAGAACCACCATTAGGTTATCAGTGGGTTTTTCAGCAGAAACCACTAGGAAAAATGAAATGACGTATTTAAATCATTGAAAGATAAAATTGCTGGCAAGCAATACTTTATGTGGCAAAGTTATCCCTCAGTTATGAAAAAGAAATAAAGACTTTCCTATATAAACAAAAGTTAGATTAGTCCATCACCTCTTGACCTGCCTTTTAAGAAATGCTAAAAGGAATTCTTCAAGCTAAAATAAAAGGACACTAAACAGTGACATGAAAACATAAGAAAGCATACAGTACCTTGGTAAAGGTAAATATAGGGTCATATTTGGAAAATTCTGACTTTGTAATAGGATGGTGTGTTAAGTAAAGGCGTGGGAAAAGATAACCCATGAAAGTGGAAACTGAAAGAAAGGTGGGATACCAATATTTATATCAGCCAAAATAGACTCTAAGGTAAAAAAGTGTAACAAAGAGACAAAGGACAATATATAGCAATACAAGTGCCAATGCATCAAAAAGATATATATATATATATATATATATATATATATATATATATATATATAAAATGTAGGGGATATATGGGATATATCTATATAGACATATATCCCATATAGGAGCAAAGTATATTAAATAAATACTAATTGATCTGAAAATTATACTAAGGAACTACAATTCCCCACTTTATGCAATAATAAATCATTCAAAAGAAAAACAAGGAAACATTGAACTTGAATCACACATTGGAACAAAAGAATCTAACAGAAATTTATAGAACATTCCATACAACTGAAGAATACACATTCTTCACAAATGCACATGAAACATTCTCCAGATATGACATATGATAAAACACAAAACAAGTCTTAGCAAATTTAAGAAGATTTAAATCATACCAACTATCTCATAAAAAATGATGGAACTTAGAAATCAACAAGACAAAAACTGAAATATTTACAAGTATGTGGGAATTAAAGAACATACCACAGAACAACCAATGGGTCAAGCTATAAATCAAAAGGAAAGTGAAAGTAAATATAATATAAAACAAATGAAAAAAGAAACAACATACCAAAACATATGGGCTGCTGCAAAAACAGGGTTTTTAAAAAGATTTTATTTATTTATTTATTTATTTATTTATTTATTTGAGGTGGGGGAGGAGTGGAGAGGAAAAAGCAGAAGGGGAGGAGCAGAGGGGAAGGGAGAGGGACAAGCACACTCAGAGCTGAGCACAGAGTCTGACTTGGGGATGGATCCCATGACCCTGAGATCATGACCCAAGCCAAAACCAAGAGTGGGATGCTTAACTGACAGAGCCACCCAGGTGCCCCTGCAAAAAAGAGTTTTGAAAGGGAAGTTTATTGTAGTAAATGAATACCTTTAAAAAATAGAAATATCCCAAACAACCTAACTTTATTTTTTGTTGTTGTTTTTCACCTTTTAATTTTTTTATTATTTTTTGTCAGAGTATAATTACCATACAATGTTATATAAGTTTCAGGTGTACAATATGATTCAACAGTTCCATGCATTACTCAGCACTCATTACAATAAAGTAACTTTTAATTCTTTTTATCTATTTCATCCATCCATCCATCCACCCACTGCCTCACTGGCATCCACAAGTCTGTTCTCTGTATTTAAGAATCCATCATTTTGTTGGACTCATGTTTGTTCATTTATTTTGTTTCTTAAATTTCACATATGAGTAAAATCATATAACATTTCTCTTTCTCTGACTGACTTATTTCAATTAGAATTATACCATCTTGGTCCAAACATGTTGTTCCAAATGGCAAGATCTCATTCGTATGGCTGAGTAATATTCTATCCTATACATATATCTATATCTGTATTCTATATATACATACATACACACCAAATCTACTTTATCCATTCATCTATACAAAGACATTTGGGTTGCTTCCATATCTTCCCTATTGTGAATAATGCTGCAATAAACATACAGGTGTATTTGTTTTTTTGAATTAGTGTTTTCATCTTATTTGGGTAAATGCTGAGTAGTGGAATTACTATATCAAATGGTAATTCTATTTTTTAATTTTTTGAGCATTTCAATACTGTTTTCCACAGTGGCAGCACCAATTTGCTTTCCTACCAACAGTGCATAGGGATTCCTTTTACTTCATTCTTTGCCAATACTTGTTATTTCTCATATTTTTGATTTTAGCTATTCTGACAGATGTAAAGTGATATTTTAGTTTTGATTTGCAATTCCCTGATGATTACTGATGTTGAGTATTTTCATTTGTTTGGTGGCCATCTGTATGGTCTTCCTTGGAAAAAATGTACATTCAGGTCATCTGCCCATTTTTAAATCAGATTATTTGTTTTACTTTTTTGATGTTGAGTTGTATAACTTCTTTATGTATTTTGGATAATACCTCCTGATTAGATATATCATTTGCAAATATCTTCTCATTCACTGAATTGCCCTGTTGTTTGGTTGATGGTTTCTTTCAATGTACAAAAGTTTTTATTTTGGTGTAGTCCCAACAATTTATTTTTGCTTTTGTTTCCTTGCCTCAGGAGACATATCTAAAAAATGTTTCTATGACTGATGTTAAAGGATTGTCTTTTCCCCATTGTATATTCTTGCCTCCTGTGTTGAAGATTAATTGCCCACGTAATTGTGGGTTTGTTTCTGAGATCTTTATTCTATTCCATTAATCTGTCTATTTTTTGAACTAATATCTTACTGTATTAATTGCCACAGCTTTGTAGTATATCTTGAAATCTGGGATTGTGATACATTCAGTTTTGTTCTTTTTCAAGATTGCTTTTGCTATTTTGGGTCTTTTGTGGTTCTAAACACATTCTAGGATTATTTGTTCTAGTTTTGTGAAAAATGTTGTTGGTATTTTGATAGATACTGCATTAAATCTGTAGATTGCTTTGGGTGGTAAAGACATTTTAGAAATATTTGTTCTTCAATTCATGAGCATGTAATACCATTCCATTTGTTGGTGTCATCTTCAATTTCTTCTATCAGTGTTTTATGGTTCTTAGAGTACAGGTCTTTCAGGTCCTTTGTTGTTTATTCCTAGGTATTTCATTATTTTTTTAAGTTTTTATTTAAATTCCAGTTAGTTACCATACAGTGAAATGTTAGTTTCAGGTGTACAATATAGTGTTTCAACAAGTGATTCAACAACACCCTGTGCTCATAACAAGTGCACTCCTTAATCTCCATCACCTATTTAAACACATCCACCCACTCACCTCCCATCTAGTAATCATCAGTATGTTCTCTATAGTTAAGAGTCTGTTTCTTGGTTTGCCTCTCTCTGTCTCTGTCTCTCTCTCTTTTTTGCCTTACTCAATTGTTTTGTTTCTTAAATTCCAGATATGAGTGTAATCACATGGTATTTGTCTTTCTTTGATTGACATAATTTGCTTACCATAATACTCTCTAGCTCCATCTGTGTCTTTGCAAATGGTAAGATTTCATTCATATTTATGGCTGAATAATATTCCATTATAGATATATCCATCTATAATTATGGAAACAGCCCAAGTGTTCATTCACTGATGAATGTATAAAGAAGATATATATATCTTCAGCTCACTGGACACGGGCTGTTTCCATAATCTGGCTATTGTGGATAATGTTGCTATAAATATCAGGGTACATGTATCCCTTTGAATTACTATTTTTGTATTCTTTGGATAAATACTTAGTAATGCAATTGCTGGATTATAGGGTAGTTCTCTCCTTAACTTTTTGAGGACCCTCCATACAGTTTTCCAGAGTAGCTGCACCACTTCGCATTTCCACCAACAACATAAGGGGGTTCCCCTTTCTCCACATCCTCACCAACACCTGTTGTTTCTTGCGTTGTTAATTTTAGCCATTCTGACAGGTGTGGGGTAGTATCTCATTGTAGATTTGATTTGCAATTCCCTGATGATCAGTGACATTGAGCATCTTTTCATGTGTCTGTTGGTCATCTGGATGTCTTCTTTGGAAAAATGTGTATTCTCGTCTTCTGTCCATGTTTTAATTGGATTATTAATTTTGGGGATGTTGATTTTAGAAATTATTTACATATTTTGCATATTAACCTATTATCAGATGTCACTTGAAAATATCTTCCATTCAGTAGGTTGCCTTTTAGTTTTGTTGATTGTTTCATTTTGTTGATTGTTTCCTTTGCTGTGCAAGCTTTTTATTTGATGAAGTCCCAGTAGTTTGCTTTTGGTTAGCTTTCCCTCCCTCAGTGGACATATCTAGGAAGAAGTTGCTATGGCTGATGTCAAAGAGGTTACTGCCTGTGTTCTCCTCCAGGATTTTGATGGTTTCCTGTCCCACATTTAGGTCTTTCATCCATTTTGAATTCATTTTTCTGTATGGCATAAGAAAGTGGTCCAGTTTCATTCTTCTGCATTTTGCATTCCAGTTTTCCCAACATCATTAATTGAAGAGACTGTCTTTTGTACATGGGATATTCTTTCCTGCTTTGTCAAAGACTAGTTTACCATATACTTGTGGGTCCATTTCTGGGTTCTCTATTCTGCTCCATTGATTAATTTGTCTATGTTTGTGCCAGTACCATACTGCTTTGATCACAAAATCTTTGTGATATAACTTGAAGTCCAGAATTGTGATGCTTCCAGCTTTGTTGTCTTTTTCAAGGTTGCTTTGGCTATTTGGGGTCTTTTGTGGTTCCATACAACTTTCAGGCTGGTTTGTTCTAGCTCTGTGAAAAATGTTGGTATTTTGATGATAGGTTTTGCATTAACTGTGTAGATTGCCCTGGATAGTATTGACATTTTAACAATATTTGCTCTGCCAATCCATGAACGTGGAATGCCTTTCCATTTTTTTGTGTCATCTTCAATCTCTTTCATCAGTGTTTTACAGTTTTCAGAGTGAAGTCCTTCTCCTCTTTGGTTAGGGTTATTCCTAGATGTTGTATGGTTTTTGCTGCAATTGTTAATGGGATTGATTTCTTGATTTGTCTTTGGCTGCTTCATTATTGGTGTATAGAAATGCAACAGATGTCTGTACATGGACTTTGTATCCTGGAACTGTACTGAATCTGTGTGTTAGTTCTAGCAGTTTTTTTTGTTGTTTGTTTTGTTTTTTGTTGTTGTTGTTGTTTGTTTTTGTTTTTGTTTTTTTGTGGAGTCTTTTGGGATTCCTATGTAGATTATATCTTCTGCAAATAGTAAAAGTTTTCCTTCTTTCATGTCTATTTGGATGCCTTTTATTTCTTTTTGTTCTCTGACTGTTGTGACTAGGACTTCCAATAATATGTTAAATAACAGTGATGAGAGTGGATATCCCTGTCTTTCTCCTGATGATAGAGGAAAGCTCTCGGTTTTTCCTCACTGAGGATGATAGTAGCTGTGGGTTTTTCATAGATGGATCTTATTATGTTAAGGTGTGTTCCCTGTAAACCTACTTTGTTGAGGGTTTTTACCATGGATCCATGCTGTAGTTTGTCACGTTTTCTCTGTATCTATTGTAGTGATCATCAGGTTCTTATCCTTTCTTTCATTAATGTGATGTATCACATGGATTGACTTGTGAATATTGAACCACACTTGCAACCCAGGAATAAATGCCACTTGATTATGGTGAATGATATTTTCAATATTTCAGTGGATTTGGTTTGCTAGTACTTTATTGAGAATTTTTGCATCCATGTTCCTCAAGAATATTAACCTGTAATTCTCTTTTTTAATGGGGTCTTTATCTGGTTTTGGAACCAGGAAAATGCTGGCCTCATAGAATGATTTTAAAAGTTGTCCTTTCTTTTCTATTTTTTGGAACAGTTTGAGAAGAATAGGTATTAACTTTTCTTTAAGTGTTTGGTATCATTTGCCTGTGAAGCCATCTAGCTCTGGACTTTTGTTTGTTGGAATTTTTGATTATTGATTCAATTTCTTTGCTGGTTCTTGGTCTGGAAGTTTTTTATTTGTTCCTGTTTCAATTTGGTAGTTTATATATTTCTAAGAATTTATCTATTTCTTCCAGGTTGTCCAATTTGTTGGCATATAGTTTTTCATAACATTACCTTATAATTATTTGTATTTCTGTGGTGTTGGTTATTTGTCCTTTCACATTTATGATTTTATCTATTTGGGTATTTTCTCTTGTCTTTTTCATAAATCAGGCTAGAAGTTTATCAATTTTATTAGTTTTTTCAAAGAACCATCTCCTGTTTCATTGATCTGTTGTATTTTTTTTAGTGTTTATATCATTTATTTCTGCTTTAATCTTTATTATTTTCTTCCTTCTGCTGGCTTTATACTTTATTTATTGTTCTTTTTCTAGCTTCTTTAGGTGTAGGGTCAAATTGTTTATTTGAGATTTTTCTTGCTTCTCGAGGTAGTCTTGTATTGTTATATACTTCTCTCTTAGTACTTTTTTTGCTGTATCCCAGATGTTTGGACGGTGATGTTTTCATTTTTGTTGTTGTTATTGTTGTTGCCATGTACTTTTTTATTTCTTCTTTGATTTCCTAGTTGACACATTCATTGTTTAGTAACATGTTGTTTAACCTCCATGCATTTGTGGTCTTTCCAAATTTTTTTCTTGTTCTTGAACTGGAGTTTCACAGTGTTGTGTTCAGAAAAGTTACATGGTATGATTTCAATCTTTTTGCATTTGTTGAGGCATGATTTGTGACCTAATATGTGATCTATTCTGGAGAATGTTCCATGTGTATTTGAAAATTAAGTGTATTCTGTCCTTTTAGGATGGAATGTTCTGATTATATCTGTTTAGTTCATCTGATTGAGTATGTCATTCAAAGACATTGTTTCCTTGTTGATTTTCTGTTTATGGTCTGTCTACTGATGTAAGTGGGGTGTTAAAGTTCCCTATGATTATCGTCTTATTATCACTTAGTTCCTCCATGTTTCTTATTAATTGTTCTATATATTCGGGTGCACAAATATTTACAGCTGTCATATCTTCTTGTTGGAGTATCCCCTTTATAATTATATAGTGTCCTTCTTTGTCTCTTATTACACTCTCTTTTAATGTTAGTTTCTCTGCTATAAGTATTGTTACTTTGACTTTCACTTAACATCCATTTTCATGATAAATATTTCTCCATCCCTTCACTTCTAATCTGGAAGTGTCTTTAGGTCTAAAATAAATTTCTTATATGCAGAATATAGATGGGTCATTTTTCCCATTCTGACACATTATATCTTTTTTTTTTTTTTTTTTTGGAGCATTCAGCCCATTTACCCCCTTACATTCAATGTAATTATTGACAGATATGTATTTATTGCCATTTGACTACTTATTTTTGTCATTACTGGATATTTCTCTGATCCTTTCTTGTCTTTGTCATTTTGGTCTGTCCTTTGAACTCGGAGTCCCCTTTAATATTTCTTGCAGGACTGGTTTAGTGTTCATGAATTCCTTTAGTTTTTGTTTGTATGGGAAACTATCTCTCCCTCTATTCTAAATGATGGCCTTTTTTTCTTTCAAGATTTTTTTTTTTTAATTCAAGTTAGTTCACATATAGTGTATTTTTAGTTTCAGAGATAGAATTTAGTGATGCATCAGTTGCATATAGCACCCAGTGCTCATTACATCAAATGCCCTCCTTAATGCCCATTACCCAGTTACCCTACCTTCCTCCCCTCCAGCAAACCTCAATTGCCTATATTTAAGAGTCTCTTATGGTTTGCCTCCCTCTCTATCTTTATTTTATTTTTCCTTTCCTTCCCTTATGTTCAACTGTTTTATTTCTTAAATTCCACATATGAGTGAAATCATATGATATTTGTCTTTCTCTGGCTGACTTATTTCACTTAGCATAAAACACTCTAGTTCTATCCACATCATTGCAAATGGCAAGATTTCATTCTTTTAATAGCTGAGTAATATTTCATTGTATATACATATATATCACCTATTCTTTATCCATTCATCAGTTGATGGACCTTTGGGCTCCTTCCATGTTTTGGCTATTTTGGATAGTGTTGCTATAATCATTGGGGCACATGTGTCCCTTCAAATCAGTATTTTTGTATCCTTTGAGGAAATACCTAGTAGGGCAATTCATGGATCACAGGGTAGTTCTATTTTTAACTTTTTGGGGAACCTCCATACTGTTTACCAGAGTGGCTGCACCATTGTGCATTCCCACCAACAGTGTAAGAGGGTTCCCCTCTCTCTGCATCCTCACCATCACCTGTTGTTTCCTAAGTTGTTAATTTTAGCCATTCTGAATAAATGGTGTAAGGTGGTATCTAAATGATAATCTTGCTGGATACACTATTTTTTGGCTGTAGATTTTTCCCATTCAGCACTTTGATATGTCATGCCACTCCATTCTGGTTTGCCTACTTATTATTGAGAAATCTCCAGATAGCCTTATGGGTCTTCCCTTGTAAGTTAAAGACCTCATTTCTCTTGCTGCTTTTAAGATTTTCTGTTTATCAGTGTATTTTGCAAATTTAATTACAATATGTCTTCGTGTTGGCCTACTTTTTTCAATTTTGTTGGGAGTTCTCTGTGCCTCCTGGATCTGAATGTCTGTTTCCTTCCCCAGCTTAGGGAAGGTTTCAGTTATGATTTGCTCAGATAAATCTTCTATCCCCTTTCCTCTCTCTTCTTCTTCTGGGACTCCTATAACTCAAATATTATTATGTTTGATGGAATCACTGAGTTCCCTAAGTCTATTCTTAAATTCCATAATTTTTCTGTCTCTCTTTTATTCAACTTCATTAATTTCCATTACTCTGTCTTCTAGGTCACTAATTTTT
The DNA here is from genome assembly GCF_004348235.1 of Phoca vitulina. NCBI lineage: Eukaryota > Metazoa > Chordata > Mammalia > Carnivora > Phocidae > Phoca > Phoca vitulina. The sequence continues at coordinate 4,739,012 of NW_022589754.1, read as the reverse complement.
TCCTCTGCTTCTTCCAGCGAGCTGTTCATGGCATGAAGCCTGTTTTCAATCTTCTTTGTAGAATTATTCATCTATGATTGATTCTCTTTAAGTCTTATGTCTGTGGTGTCTCACTGATGTCCTCTATTCTTTTCTCAACTCCAGTGTGTATCCTTATGATTGTTGATTTAAATTCTCCATCAGGCACATTACTTATAACATTTGCACTTACATCTCTGGCTGTTGCCTTACCTTGCTCTTTCATGTGGAATAATTTCCTCTGTCTTCTCATTTTCTCTAAGTCTTTGCATTCTTCTCTGTGTTAAAAAAAGCCAGTTATTTATGTGTTCTGCTCCTGAAGGTAATGGCCTTATGACAAAAAGTTCATGTAGTCTCTGGGGGCTGGCATATGAAGGAGTATCTCAAGTGTGTGCTGCATATATTGTGCTGTTGTGTTTTGGCTTCTCTATCCTTCAGGCCAGTTATCTGCAGAGGCACATCATGCCTACTGAAGGCCGTGTTTGGTCCATTTCCTAAATGTGGCAAGTTTTAACTAGATGTGCTCTGGTCTACTTGTGAAATAAGGTGTTATACCACTTCCACCTGAATTGGACAGCAATATGCAAAAGAATGAAACTGGACCTCTTTCTTATGCCATAAACAAAAACAAATTCAAAGTGAATTAAGGACCTACTTATGAGACCTGAAACCATAAAAATTTTAAAGAATGGGGTGCCTGGGTGGCTCAGATGGTTAAGCCTCTGCCTTCAGCTCAGGTCATGATCTCCAGGTCCTGGAGATTGGGCTCCTGGCTCAGCAGGGAGTCTCATTCTCTCATTCTCCCTCTGCCTCTCCCCTCTGCTCATGCTCTCTCTCTCTCTCAAATGAATAAATAAAATCTTTAAAAAAAATCTTAGAAAAAACACAAGCAGTAAACTCATTGACATTGCCATAGGAACTTACTAGGTATGTCTCCTTAGGCAAGGAAAACAAAAACAAAAATAAACTATAGGGACTTGATTAAAATAAAAATTTCTGCACAGAGAAGGAAAAAATCAACAAAACCGAAAAGCAACCTATGGAATGGGAGAAGCTATTTGAAAATGATATATCTGATTAAGGGTTAATATCCAAAATATATAAAGAACTTTAAAAACTCAACTTTCCCAAAAGAAGAATTAAATTTGGCAGAAGACATGAATAGGCATTTTTGTAAAAGAAAAGATCCAAATGGCTAACAGACACATGAAAAGATGTTCAACATCACTGATCATCAGGGAAATACAAATCAAAACTTCAATGAGATATCACCTCACAGCTGTCAGCATGGCTAAAATCAGTAACACAAGAAATGACAGGTGTTGGTGAGTATGTGGAGAAATGGGAACCCTCTTGCCCTGCTGGTGGGAATGCAAACCCAGTGCAGCCACTCTGGAAAACATTGCAGAGATTCCTCAAAAAGTTAAAAATAGAACTACTCAATGATCCAGTAATTATACTCCTGGGTATTTACCCAAAAAATACAAAAACACTAATTCAAAGGAATGCATGCACTGTGATGTTTATAGCAGCATTATCTACAATAGCCAAATTATGGAAACAGCCCAAGTGTCTAAATTGATGAATGGATAAAGATAAAAAATGGAATATTTTTCAGCCATCAAAAAGAATGAAATCTTTACCTTTTGCAATGACATGAATGGAGCTAGAGAGTATTATGCTGAGCAAATTAAGTTAGTCAGAGAAAGACAAATATAATATGATTTCACTGATATGTGGTATTTAAGCAACAAAACAAATGAGGAAAGGGAAAAAGAGAGAGAGAGAGAGAGGCAAACCAAGAGACAGACTCTTAACTATAGAGAACAAACTGATGGTTATCAGAGGGGAGGTCGGTGGAGGGATGGGTTAAATAAGTGATGTAGTTTAAGGTATACACTTGTTGAACATTCGGTTTTATATGTATGTATTGAAGCACTATATTTTACACCCAAAACTAATATTACTGTGTATGTTAACTAACTGGAATTTAAATAAAATATTTTTTAAAAAAGAATTACCATAAGATCCAGTAATGCTGTTACTGGTTATGTATTCAAATAAAATGAAAACTCTAATTCAGAAATATATAAACACCCTTATTTTTACTTCATCATTATTTAGAATAGCCAAGGTATGGAAGCAACCTAAGTAACATTGACGAATGAATGGATATAGAAGTAGTAGTGTAAAAAAAAAAAAAAAAAAAGAAGTAGTAGTGTATATACACAAAGGGATATTACTCAGCTATAAAAACAAATGAAGTCTTGCCTTTTGTGAAAACATGAATAGACCTACAAGAGATTATGCTAAGTGAAATAAGTTAGATAAAGAAAGACAAGTACCATATGATTTCACTTATATTTGTAATCTAAACAAAATAAACAAATGAATAAACAAACAAATAAATAGCAGAAACAGACTCATGAATACAAAAAACAAGCTGGTACTTGCCAGGGATGCTGAGATAATGGACAGGATGTGTGAAAGGTAGTGGGAGGTATAGGATTCCAGTTATGAAATGAATAAGTAACAGGAATAAAAGGTACATAATAGGAGATATAGTCAGTGGCATTTTAATAGTGTTGTATGGTGACACATGGCAACTACACTTGTATTGAGCATAGCATTATGTATAGTGTTGTACACCTGAAACTAATGTGACTTTATGTGTCAACTGTACTTCAATAAAAAAGGTAAATGGATAAAAAAGTCTCAGCCACCCCAACCTTTATTAACCACCACCCTGATAAGTCAGCAGCCATCAATAGTGGGGCAAGACCTCCCACTAGCAAAAAGATTATGACTTTCTAAAAGCTAGATGATCATTAGCATTTTAACAATAAATTATTTTTAATTAATTACATACACTGTTATTTATACATAATGCTATTGCACACTTAATAGACAACATTATATTGTAAACATAGCTTCTATATGCACTGTGAAACCAAAATAATTACTTGACTTCACTTTATTGTGGTATTATGAACACAAACCATATCTCTGAAGTTTACCTATATGCAAAAAGAATTTAACACCACATTAAAAGAATTACACACTGGGGCGCCTGGGTGGCTCAGTTGGTTAAGCGACTGCCTTCGGCTCAGGACATGATCCTGGAGTCCCGGGATCGAGTCCCACATCAGGCTCCCTGCTCAGCAGGGAGTCTGCTTCTCCCTCTGACCCTCCTCCCTCTCACGCTGTCTGTCTCTCATTGTCTCTCTCACAAATAAATAAAATCTTAAAAAAAAAAAAAGAATTACACACTATGACTAAATGGGATTTATTCATGGAATGCAATAATGTTTCAACATATAAAAATCAATCAATATAATATACCACATTAACAGAATAAAGGAAAAAAATAACACATGGTCACATTAATTGCAGAAGAAAAAAAAACAGTTGACAAATTTCAATACCCTTTCATAATAAAAACACTCAACAACCTAGGAACAGAAGGGAGCTACTTCAACATAATAAACACCAGATAAGAAAAATCCATGGCTAACATCATGTTCAATAGTGAAAGCCAGAAAACATTTCTGCTAAGGTCAGGTATAAGGTAAGGTTAGCCTACTTTTACCACCTCTATTCAACAATGTATTATAAATTCTAGACAGAACAAATAGTCAATAAGAAATAAAAGGCATCCAAACAATAGAGAAAGAAGTAAAATTATCTTTATTTGAATATGACATTATCTTATATATAGAAAATTCCACAGATACTGCAAAAAATGTTTGAATCAATCAATGTTTCAGGATAAAAAATCAACCAAAAGCATAAGTTATTTTTCTGCACACAAACAATAAATAATCCAAAATGTAATGTAAAAAATCAATTCCTTTTATAATATCATGAAAAAATATTTAGGAATAAATTTAATCAAGGAGGTGAAAAAATAGTATACTGAAAATTACAAAATACTGCTGAAATGAAGAAGACTCCAATAAGTAAAAAGACATCTCATGTTCATGAATTGGATGTTTTAATATTAATATTTTATATTACCTAATGTTATATACAGTTTCAATTCAATCTCTATCAAAATCACAATGATTTTTTTTCAGATATTAAAAAAAAATCATACTAAAATTCATATGGGTTCTCCAGAGATGCAAGGCAGCCAGTCTTGAAAAAGAAGGAAACAAATTAGGAGTGCTCACACTTCTTATTTTCCAATCTTATTACAATGGTACAATAACCAACACAGTGGTACTGATATAAAAATGGAAACAAACACCAATGTAATAGAATATGGAGCCCAGAAAATAACCCTTACATATATGTTCAAATTACTTTTCAACAAGGGTGTCAATACCAGTAGATGAGGATAAGACAGTCTTCAGCATTGCTGTTAGAAACATTTTATGTCCTCATGCAAAAAGATAACGTTAGATTCTTATCTTATATCATATAAAAATAACAAAATGTATTAAAAACTTAAATATAAAAGCTAAAACCAAAAAAAAAAACTGTTAGAAGAAAACGGGAGAAAATCTTCAGGAAATTAGATTTGACAGTGATGTCTTGGATGTGACACCACAAGCACAGGCAACAAAAGTAAAAAGAGATAATGTATACTATATCAGAGTTTTAAGTTTTAAAACTTAAAACTTCTATACATCAAATTTCACAATCAACACAGTATAAAGGCAATCCACAGAATGAAAAGAAATATTTGGAAAGAATATATCTGATAAAATATAAAGATCTCTTACAGGTTAAGAACAACAACAACAACAAAAACATACTGAATAGCAATTGGCAAAATACTTGAAATACAGACCTCCAAATGAGATATACAAATGACCATTAAGCCCATAAAAAAAAAAAAAAAAATGTTCGACATCACTATTAGAGAAATTCAAATCAAAACTACAATGAGATATAAATTCACACTCATTAGGATGAATATTATCCATTAAAAAAATGGGAAACAACAAAATGTTGGCAAGAGATGTAGAGAAATTTGACCTTTTGGGAACTGTTGGTGGGAATGTGAAATGGTGCAGCCACTATGAAAATAGTATTATGTTTCCTCAAAAAATTAAATATAGAACTACAAAATGATACAGCAATTACACTTCTTTTTATTTAAGATTTTATTTATTTATTTCAGAGACAGAGAGAGGGAAAGCACAGAGGGAAAGTGAGAGGGAGGAGCACTCTCCCCACTGAGCAGAGATTTCGATGTGGGGCTTGATCCCAGGACCCTGAAATCATGACCTGAGCTGAAGGCAGATGCTTAACTGACTGAGCCACCCAGGCACTCCCAGCAATTACACTTCTGGGTACATAACCCAAATTATTGACAACAGGGCCTCCCATTGATATTTGTACTCCCATATACTTAGCATCATTATTCACAAGAGCCGAATGACAAAAGCAATTCAAATGTCCATCAATAGATGAATGGATAAACAAAATGTAGTGTGTACATACAAAGAAATATTATTCAGTCTTAAAAAATTCCTAACTATAGAGAACAAATGGCTACCAGAGGGGAAGGGGGTGGGGGGATGGGAGGAAATAGGTGAAGGGAATTAAGAGTGCACTTATCTTGATGAGCACTAAGTATTATATAGAATTGTTGAATCACTATATTGTACACCTGAAACTAATTTAACACTGTGTGTTAATTATGCTGCAATAAAAAAAAAAAGTTCTGACACATACTATAACAGGGATGAACATCAAGGTTATGATGATAAATGAAATAAACCAGTTACAAAAGGAGAAATATCTTAGAATTCCATTTATATGAGGTACCTCGACTAGTCAAATTCATAGATATACAAAGTTAAATGTTGCCAGGGGCTGGAGAAAGAAGGTGTGGAGAGTTTCTGTTTAATGGGTACAGAGTTTCAGTTTCACAAGATAAAAGGAGTTCTGGAGATGGGTCATGGTAATGGTAGCACAACAATGTGAATGTACTTAATGACACTGAATTATGCACTTAACAATGGTTAAGATGGCATATTTTATATTGCATGTATGTTATTACATGTATATATTACATGTATATATTACGTATATATTTTATATTACATGTATTTTACCACAATTAAAAATCATTGAAAATGTATGAATGTGAGCAAAAGGAGTATAAAATGGAGATATCAGAGACTACAGAAATTTAAAAATATGTATTTAAAACATTAAAATTCTCACTATCCATTATAATTATATAGGAAAAAAATAAAAATATATATAAAACTAATATTTATTTCTAACACTGTATTATTTATAACACTATGTTTAAAATGTATATTTAACTCATTGAATAAATATATTTAAAATATTAATAGATTTGTTTTTTTTATTTGTAAAAAAATCATAAGAGATTAGTTTGAACAGGGTTTGCCTTCTTCATCTTGTGTATTTTGCAATACAAAGTGAGTATCTTTTTTTTAAAGATTTTATTTATTTATTTGACAGAGAGAAAGAGAGCAGCAGAGAGAGAGGGAGAAACAGGCTCCCACTGAGCAAGGAGCCTGATGCAAGACCCTGGGATCATGACCCGAGCTGAAGGCAGATGCTTAAACAACTGAGCTACCCAGGCGTCCTTAAAGTGAGTATCTTTTCTATGCCTTGGCAAATTGTTCATACTTATAAGTTTGGAACAGCTTCCAAAATATTATTTGCATTTTAATGTTATCAAAAATCTTTGAGGATTCCTTCAATATGAAACGTTTTGCAGGTGTCACTTCCTTTGAGTAGACTTCACCCTTTTCATCACACTTTCCTAATTATATTGATGATTTCACTTTCACTAGGTTCTTCTGACTAAATATCTAAAGTCACTGAAATAATGGTTTAGTGTTAACATTCCCAAGTTCAGCTACTTTTTAAAAAATGTACTTTCATTCTATTCAAATTTAGCCTCCAACATATCATGTTTCACTTATTTGCCACATTTCTCACTTCCATCTTTGTTGGCCAAGTCTGTCTTTTGATTACCCATTTTTGTAAAGAGTAACATGGTTTACCATTTTGAGACAAGGAAGCAACACAACTACACATTTATCTGTGTATGAGCTGAATAACATATGTAGTGAACAATCACCAACCGAAATTGAAAAAAAAAAAAAATGTGTGATTGGTTAGTGATGATGATACTCATCTGTTATTTGCATATTGTTGCTTACCAGCAACAAAGTCTGTATTTAATATAGTTACTAATATTTATTATAGCATGGTAATTAAAACTTAAACTGTGTTTTTGAAGGTTTTTTTTTTTTTTTCTTTTAATTCCACTATAGTTAACATACAGTGTTAGTTTTAGGTATACAATATATTGATACAACAATTTCATACATCACCCAGTTCTCATCATGGCAAGTGTATTCCTTAATCCCCATCACCTATTTCACCCATCATCCACCCACATCCTCTCTGATAACCATCTGTTTGTTCTCAATAGTTAAGAGTCTGTTGTTCTCTCTCTTTCTCTTTTTCCTTTGTTCATTTATTTTGTTTCTTAAATGCCACATATGAATGAAATCATATGGTGTATTTCTTTCTCTGACTGGCTTATTTCTCTGATTTAGCCTTATATTCTCTGGCTCCATCCATGTCATCACAAAAGGCAAGATTTCCTTGGTATACCATAGAATATTATTCAACCATAAAAAGGAATATATATATATATTTTTTTTTTTAAAAAGATTTTATTTATTTATTTGACAGAGAGAGACACAGCGAGAGAGGGAACACAAACAGGGGGAGTGGGAGAGGGAGAAGCAGGTTCCCACAGAGCAGGGAGCCTGATGTGGGGTTCGATCCCAGGACCCTGGGATCATGACCTGAGCCGAAGGCAGACGCTTAATGACTGAGCCACCCAGGCGCCCCAAAAAGGAATATATATATTGATGGGCACTTTGGTATGCTTATATAATTTAGCTATTGAAAATAATGTTGATATAAAGAGGTGCATGTACCCATTTGAATTAGTGTTTTTTGTATTTTTGTGTAAATGCCCAGTAGCACAATTGCTGGATTATAGGGTAGTTCTAATTTTAACTTTTAAGGTTCTTCCATAGTGTTTTCCAGAGTGGCTGTACAAGTTTGCATTCCCAGCAACAGGTCAAGGGGGTTCCCCTTTCTCCACATCCTCGCCAATACTTGTTGCTTCTTGTGTTGTTGGTTTTAGCCATTCTGACAGGTGTGAGGTGATATCTTATTGGGGTTTCAATTTACATTTCCCTGATGATAAGTGATGTTGAGCATATTTTCATGTCTCTGTTGGCCATCCGGATGTCTTATTTACAAAAATGTCTTTTCATTTCTTCTGTCCATTTTTTATTTTTATTTATTTTATTTTTTATTTTATTTTTTTAAAAGATTTTATTTATTTATTTGACAGAGAGAGACACAGCGAGAGAGGGAACACAAGCAGGGGAAGTGGGAAAGGGAGAAGCAGGCTTCCGATGGAGCGGGGAGCCCGATGCGGGGCTCAATCCCAGGACCCCGGGATCATGACCTGAGCGGAAGTCAGGCGCTTAACGACTGAGCCACCCAGGCGCCCCTCTGTCCATTTTTTAATTGGATTATTTGTTTTTTGGGGTTTTGAGTTGTATAAGTTCTTTATATTTGGATACTAACCCCTTATTGGATATGTCATTAAACAAATATCTTCTCCCATTTCTAGGAAGTCTTTTAGTTTTGTTGATTATTTCCTTCACTGTGCAGAAGCATTTTATTTTGGTGTAGTCCCAATAGTTTACTTTTGCTTTTGTTTCCCTTGCCTCTGGAGACATATCTTTTTTTAGTTTTTTTTTTTTTTTTTTTTTTTTTTTTTTTTTTATTTTAGAGAGAGGGAGAACAGGAGGGAGGACCAGAGGGAGAGGGAGAGAGAGAAACTTAAGCAAACTCCATGCTCACTGCAGAGCCGGATGTGGGGCCCCATCTCACCACCCTGAGATCATGACCTGAGCGGGATCAAGAGTCAGATGCTTAACTGAGTGAGCCACTCGGATGACCTCATTTTCTCTTTCTTAACAGTGATATTTAGGTCTTCTTTCTCTGATGCTTCAAGAAAATGCTTCATGCTGAATTTGAATGGTAATTGAGGGTCTGCTCCAAAAAGTCATGGATGATCACAGATATCTCTAATTTTGACAACCTGAGATATGTGTCTATCCAAGTGCTTGGATCAATTTCCATTAGAAGGGTGTGTGGATAATAATTCTAGCCACTTGGGAAGATCATGGAGGCTCTCTGCAAATTCCATCTGCTGCCAAAACACTGAACTGGCTCACATGTCTACATAAGCCTTTGCAGCAAGCTGTAGCATACTTTTGTCAGCTTTGGCCTCCAATGTTCTACCGTAGGGTCTCTTAAACAGATGCTCCTGAAATTCAGATTGTATCCATTGGCCCCAAATTGCCAACCTTTCTCAAGGATAAATGACCCAAATCATCTTAAGACAAATCAGGCCTAGGAAATCCAATAAATCAACCAACCTAGCCTTTTCTGCAGCATGCCCAAGTACTTCATGTGCTATTTCATTTCCCAGAAGGATGAAATAGAGGCTGTGGACCACACAGCAAAGGGCATGAAGAACCGGAGTTTGTTTTTATTTTTTTAGGAGTTTATTATGTTTTTGATTTTATTATATGTTAGTCAACATACAATACATCATTAGTCATCATTAGTTTTCGATGTAATGTTCCATGATTCATTGTCTGTGTATAACACCCAGTGCTCCATGCAATACATGACCTCCTTAATATCCATCACCGGGCTAACCCATCTGCCCACCTCCCTCCCCTCTGAAATCCTCAGTTTGTTTCCCGGAGTCCATAGTCTCTCATGTTTTTTCTCTCCCTCTGATTTACACCCCTGCATATTTCTGTTCATTCTCCTAATGTCCTCCATGCTATTCCTTATGTTCCACAAGTAAATGAAACCATATAATAATTGTCTTTGTCTACTTGACTTATTTCATTTAGCATAATCCCCTCCAGTTCCATCCATATTGATGCAAATGGTGGGTATTCATCCTTTCTAATGGCTGAGTAATATTCCATTGTATATATGGACCACATCTTCTTTATCCATTCATCCGTTGAAGGGCATCTCGGCTCTTTCCACAGTTTGGCTATTGCAGACATTGCTGCTGTGAACATTGGGGTGCATATGGCCCTTCTTTTCACTACATCTGTGTTTTTGGGGTCAATAACCAGGAGTGCAATTGCTGGGTCAGAGGGAAGCTTTATTTTTAAATTTTTGAGGAAACTCCATACTGTTTTCCAAAGTGGCTGTACCAACTTGCATTCCCAGCAACAGTGTAAGAGGGTTCCCCTTTCTCCACAACCTCTCCAACATTTGTTGTTTCTTTCCCTGTCCATTTTTGCCACTCTAACTGGCGTAAGGTGGTATCTCAATGTGGTTTTGATTTGAATTTCCCTGATGGCTAATGATGATGAACATTTTTTCATGTGTCTGTTAGCCATTTGTATGTCTTCCTCAGAGAAGTGTCTTTTCATATCTTCTGCCCACTTTTTGACTTGATTATTTGTTTTTTGGGTGTTGAGTTTCAGAAGTTCTTTAAAGATCTTGGATACCAGTCCATTATCTGTAGTGTCATTTGCAAATATCTTCTCCCATTCTGTAGGTTGCCTCTTTGTTTTGTTGGCTGTTTCTTTTGCTGTGCAGAAGCTTTTTATCTTGATGAAGTCCCAAAAGTTCATTTTTGCTTTTGTTTCACTAGCTTTTGGAGATATTATCTTGAAAGAAGTTGCTGTGGCCAATGTCAAAGAGGTTACTGCCTATGTTCTCCTCTAGGATTTTGATGGATTCCTGTCTCACATTGAGGTCTTTCATCCACTTTGAGTTTATCTTTGTGAATGGTGTTAGAGAATGGTCGAGTTTCATTCTTCTGCATGTGGCTGTCCAATTTTCCCAGCACCATTTATTGAAGAGACTGTCTTTTTTCCATTGCATGTTTTTTCCTGCTTTGTCAAAGATTATTTGACCATAGAGTTGAGGGTCCATATCTGGGTTCTCTATTCTGTTCCATTGGTTTATAAATCTGTTTTTGTGCCAGTACCATGCTGTCTTGGTGATCACAGCTTTGTAATATAGCTTGAAATCGGGCAACGTGATGCCCCCAGCTTTGTTTTTCTTTTTCAACATTTCCTTGGCGATTCGGGGTCTTTTCTGATTCCATACAAATTTTAGGATTGTTTGTTCCAGCACTTTGAAAAATGTCATTGGAATTTTGATCAGGATGGCATTGAAGGTATAGATTGCTCTGGGTAGCATAGACATATTAACAATGTTTATTCTTCTGATCCATGAGCAAGGAATGTTTTTCCATCTTTTTGTGTCTTCTTCAATTTATTTCATGAGTGTTCTGTAGTTCCTAGAGTATAGATCCTTTACCTCTTTGGTTAGATTTATTCCGAGGTATCTTATGGTTTTTGGTGCTATTGTAAATGGAATCGTTTCTCTAATTTCTCTTTCTACAGTTGTGTTTTTAGTGTATAAGAAAGCAACAGATTTCTGTGCATTGATTTTGTAACCTGCCACATTACTGAATTGCTGGATGAGTTCTAGTAATTTGGGGGTGGAGTCTCTTGGGTTTTCCACATAAAATATCATGTCGTCTGCAAAAAGAGGGAGTTTGACTTCTTCTTTGCCAATTTGAATACATTTCATTTCTTTTTGTTTTTCTGATTGCTGTTGCTAGGACTAGTACTATGTTGAACAATAGTGATGAGAGTGGGCATTCTTGACGTGTTCCTAATCTTAAGGGAAAGGTTCTCAGCTTTTCCCCATTGGGGATGATATTTGCTGTGGGTTTTTCATTGATGGATTTTATGAACTTGAGGAATGTTCCTTCTATCCCTATACTCTGAAGAGTTTTAATCAGGAAAGGATGTTGTATTTTGTCAAATGCTTTTTCTGCATCAATTGAGAGGACCATATAATTCTTCTCCCTCCTCTTATTAATGTGTTCTATCACACTGATTGATTTGCGAATGTTGAACCACCCTTGCATCCCGGGGATAAATCCCACTTGGTCGTGGTGGATGATCCTTTTAATGTATTGTTGGATCCTATTAGCCAGGATATTGGTGAGGATTTTGGAATCCATTTTCATCAGAGATATCAGTCCAAAATTCTTCTTTTTGCTGGGGTCTTTGCCTGGTTTGGGGATTAAGGTAATGCTGGCCTCATAGAATGAGTTTGGAAGTTTTCCTTCTGTTTCTATTTTTTGAGACAGTTTCAGAAGAATAGGTATTATTTCTTCTTTGAATGTTTGGTAGAATTCCCCAGGGAATCCATCAGGCCCTGGACTCTTGGTTTTTCGCAGGTTTTTGATCACTGCTTCAATCTCGTTACTGGTTATTGGACTATTCAGGTTGTCAATTTCATCCTGTTTCAGTCTTGGCAGCTTATACGTTTCCAAGATGGCCTCCATTTCATCCAGATTGCTCAGTTTATTGGCATATAGTTGTTGATAATAATTTCTAATAATTGTTTCTATTTCCTTGGTGTTAGTCGTGATCTCTCCTCTTTCAGTCATAATTTTATTAATTTGGGTCCTTTCTCTTTTCTTTTGGATAAGTCTGGCCAGTGGTTTATTGATCTTATTAATTCTTTCAAAGAACCAACTTTTAGTTTCATTGATCTGATCTACTGTGTTTCTGGTTTCTAATTCATTGATCTGTGCTCTAATCTTAATTATTTCTCTTCTGATGCATGGCTTAAACATCGTTTGTTGTTTTTTCTCTAGTTCTTTAAGGTGTAGAGTTAGTTGGTGAATTTGGGATTTTTCTATTTTTCTGAGTGAGGCTTGGATGGCTCTGTATTTCCCCCTTAGGACCGCCTTTGCAGTATCCCATAGGTTTTGGACCGATGTGTTTTATCTCATTGATTTCCATGAATTGTTTAAGTTCTTCTTTGATTTCCTGGTTGACCCAAACATTCTTGAGCAGAGTGGTCTTTAGCTTCCAAGTGTTTGAATTTCTGCCAAATTTTTTCTTGTGATTGAGTTCCAGTTTTTTTTTTTAAATTTTTTTTTTTTTAAGTTTGTATTTATTTGTGAGAGAGAGAATGAGAGACAGAGAGCATGAGAGGGAGGAGCAGACTCCCTGCTGAGCAGGGAGCCTGATGTGGGACTCGATCCTGGGACTCCAGGATCATGACCTGAGCCGAAGGCAGTCGCTTAACCAACTGAGCCACCCAGGCACCCCGAGTTCCAGTTTTAAACCATTGTGGTCTGAGAATATGTAGGGAATAATCTCAATCTTTTGGTATTGGTTGAGACCTGATTTCTGAGCCAGTATGTGGTCTATTCTGGAGAAAGTTTCATGTGCTCTCGAGAAGAATGAGTATTCTGTTGTTTAAGGGTGGAATGTTCTGTAAATAACTATGAGGTCCATCTGGTCCAATGTATCATTCAAAGCTCTTGTTTCCTTGTTGATTTTCTGCTTAGATGATCTGTCCATTGCTGAGAGTGGAGTATTGAGGTCTCCTACAATTAGCGTACTGTTACCAATATGATTCTTTATTTTGGTTAACCTTTGGCTTATGTAGATGGCTGCTCCCATGTTGGAGGGATAGATATTTACAATTGTTAGATCTTCTTGTTGGATGGACCCTTTAAGAATGATATAGTGTCCTTCTGTGTCTCTAATTACAGACTTTAGTTTAAAATCTAATTTGTCTGATATAAGAATTGCTACCCCAGCTTTGTTTTGAGGTTTGCTGGCATGGAAGATGGATCTCCATCCCTTCACTTTCAGTCTGGATGTATCTTTAGGTTCAAAATGAGTCTCTTGTAGGCAGCATGTGGATGGGTCCTGTCTTTTTATCCAATCAACAACCCTATGCTGTTTTATGGGAGCATTTAGGTCATTCACATTGAGAGTGATTATTGAAAGATATGAATTAATTGTCATCATGTTGCCTGTGAAGACGTTTTTATAGATTGTCCCTGTAAATTTCTGTTGTATATCACTCTTGGGGTCTTTCTCCTTTTATAGAACACCCCTTCATATTTCTTGCAGGGCCTGCTTAGTGGTCACATATTCTTTCAACTTCTGCCGGTCGTGGAAGCTCTGCATCTCTCCATCCATTCTAAATGAAAGCCTTGCCGGATAAAGTATTCTTGGCTGCATGTTCTTCTCATTTAGTACTCTGAATATGTCTTGCCAGCTCTTTCTGACTTGCCAGGTCTCTGTGGATAGGTTTGACGTTATTTTGATGTTCCTCCCTCTGTACGTAAGGAATCTCTTCCTCCTAACTGCCCTTAAGATGGTTTCCTTGGTTCTAAGATTTGGGATTTTTGCTATTACATGCCGGGGTGTTGGCCTGTCTTCCTTGATCTTGGGAGGGGTCCTCTCTGCCTCTAGGATGCAGATTTTTTTTTTCCTTCCCCAGATTAGGGAAGTTCTCAGCTACGATTTGCTCAAATACATCTTCTAGTCCTCTCTCTCTCTCCACTCCCTCCGGGATTCCAATTATTCTGACATTGGAATGCTTCATGCTGTCACTTATTTCTCTGATTCTATTTTCATGGATTCTGAGTTGTTTTTCCCTGGCCTCCTCTTTTCCCTCTTTATCTCTTATATTGTCTTCCAGTTCGCTTATTCACTCTTCTGCCTCAGTTACCCTAGCTGTTAGATTATCTAGATTGGATTGGATCACATTGATAGCATTTTTAAGTTCTGCCATTTCAGCTTTCATTTCTGCCCTTAGAGACTCTATGTTGCCATTAATTGATTTCTCCATTCTAGCCATTTTCTTCACAATTGCTAGCCTGAATTCCATCTCCGACATCTTGGTTATATCTGCATCCATTTGTAAATCTGCAGCTTAAGTCATAATCTCTGAGTCTTTTCTGTTTTGGGGGCTCCTCCTCCTATTCATTCTGTTGATGGGTGTTTGAGGGAATGTATAGAGTCCAAATTATTGACCAGAACCCCAGCAAGATGCACGTGTTTTCTAGGGACCTAAGGGTTGCTGGCCTCTTGTTTTCCCAGCCTGTCTTCTGGGGGAGGGGACTGCCATGCTGTTACTCCGGCAACCCTGTTTGGGCGGAGTTGCCCTGCCCCCCTGTGGCGGGGGATGGGCTCAGTGGGAATCAGTTTTTGGGGCCTTTGTTCTCTGGCGGCTTTCCCTGGTGGCTTTCCGTGTCTCTTCCATGAGTCAGAGCAGAAGAGATCATTTCTAACCCTCTGCCTCAGAGCAGAGACTGCAGTATGTTCTTTAGTGAGCTCTTCAGGCCACACTGTCTCCGTTTCTGTCCATGCTGCTATAAACTGTAGCGTCCTCGGTTGTGCACCCCTCCGCAGTGCTCCCAGTCCTGCCTCCAGGTCGGGGCACGTCTCTGCCCTTTGTGCTTCTAAAACCACCAGCTGCTCCCAGTTCACCCACATGACCCCGCCACTCAGGGTTTCCTCTCCAGAGGTTGCCCTAAATTCCTTTCTCTGCCGCTACCAGTCTGTGAGTCTGTGCCCCATCCCCAGCACCTGAGGCTGTTGCTCACTGGTGGTGTAGGATCTCCATGTCCAGGAACCCTCCCGCTGCCTGTTATCCTCTGATATCTGCCCACAGAATCACGGCTCCCCACTTTGTACCTGAAAACCAACCTCCTGCGATATTCTGTTTGTTGAGATCCAGATCTTCTTACATCTTAGCCTGGTTTTGTGGGTGCTCAGAGTTGTCTGTAGATATCCAGCTCTGTTCTGGGGACTAGTTGAAATAGGGTCCCCTACTCCTCCAACATCTTTCCTCTCCCACTGGAAATGGAGGGTATTATGATAAACAAAATACATCAGTCAGAGAATGACAAATATCATGTTTCCACTCATATGTGGAGATTAAGAAACAAAACTGATGGAGATAGGAGAAGGGAAAGAAAAATAAGATAAGATAAACTCAGAAAGGGAGCAAACCATGGGAGACTCTTAACTCTAGGAAACAAACTGAAGGTTGATGGAGGGGAGGTGGGTAGGGTGATGGGGTAACTGGGTGATGGGCATTAACAAGGACACCTGAAGTAATGAGCACTGGGTGTTATATGCAACTGATGAATCACTAAACTCTACCTCTGAAACTAATAATACACTATATGTTAATTAATTGATTTTAAGTAAAAAAAAAGTCACACAGCCATATGTCTGCATACATAGATTATAAGCCATATTAATAAGATGCTAAGTAAAATGCATTTTATCTTCCTAACTTGACAATCATCCCTTCATTACAACTAAATTTAAAAACATGAGAAAAGCAAAAATTTTTGTATTTTAGGAGTAAAATATCACAAACTATAACATTTACTTACTGTGTACATCTGAATATCTTGTTAATGGGTTAATGATGTTTGAATGAGTAATAAAATAAAGGTATATATTATTTATAAATTATATAGATGCCATAAAACATTTTTTGTGCTAACTTAGGCAACTGATTTATCATAACCATGTGAAACATAATTTTGTTTAATTGAAAGTAATGAAAGCATTAAAATAAAAGCAATCATATTCAGAAATTAAAAAGCTTACTGTACTACCAAATTGAAACAGGAGATATAGAAAATCTGAAAAGACTCATAAGCAGCAAAGAAATTGAATCAGTAGTCAACAATCTCCCAATAAACAAGAGTCCATGACCAGATGGGTTCCCAGGGGAATTCTTTTTTTTTTTTTAAAGATTTTATTTATTTATTTGAGACAGAATGAGAGAGAGAGAGAGAGCACATGAGAGGGGGGAGGGTCAGAGGGAGAAGCAGACTCCCTGCCGAACAGGGAGCCCGATGTGGGACTCGATCCAGAGACTCCAGGATCATGACCTGAGCCGAAGGCAGTCGCTTAACCAACTGAGCCACTCAGGCGCCCTCCCAGGGGAATTCTACCAAACATTTAAAGAAGTAAATACCTATTCTTCTGAAACTGTTCCAAAAAAAAAAGAAAGAAAGAAAGAAAGAAAGAAAGAAAGAAAGAAAGAAATGAAAGGAAAACTTGCAATCTCATTCTATGAGGCCAGCATTACCTTAATCCCCAAACTATACAAAGACCACACTAAAAAAGAATTATCCACAAATATCCCTGATGAATATGGATGCAAAATTCTCAACAAGATACTAGCTAATTTAATAGTACATTAAAAGGATTATACACCACAACCAAGTGGGATTGATTCCTGAGCTGCAAGGGTGGTTCAACATCCACAAATCAATCAACGTGATATACCACATTCATAAAAGAAAAGATAGAAACATGTGATCCTCTCAATAGATACAGACAAAAAAATTTGACAAAATACAGCATCCTTTCTTGATAAATACCCTCAACAAAGTAAGAATAGAAGGAACATAACTCAACATCATAAAGGCCATATATGAAAGACCCACAGCGTATATCATCCTCGATGGGGAAAAACTGAGAACTTTTCCCCTAAGGTCAAGAACAAGACAGGGATGTCCACTCTCACCACTGTTGTTCAACGTAGTATTAGAATTCCTAGTCTTAGCAATCAGACAACAAAAAGAAATAAAATGCATCCAAATCAGCCAGGAAGAAGTCAAACTTCCACTAGCTGCAGATGAAATGATACTCTAGGTAGAAAACCTGAAAGACTCCACCCAAAAATTGCTAGAATTGATACAGGAATTCTTCAAAGTCGCAAGATATAAATTCAATGCACAGAAGTCTGTTGCATTTATATACACCAAAAATGAAGCAACAGAAAAAGAAATCGAGGAATTGATCACATTTACAATTGCACCAAAAACCATAAGATACCTAGGAATAAACCTAACCAATGAGGTAAAAGATCTCTATGCTCAAAACAATAGAACACTTCTGAAAGAAATTGAAGAGGACACGAAAATATGGAAAACATTCCATGCTCATGGATTGGAAGAAAAAATATTGTTAAAATGTCTATACTACACAAAGCAGTCTACACATTCAATGCAATCCCTATGAAAATAACACCAGCATTTTTCACAGGGCTAGAACAAACAATTGTAAAGTTTGTGTGGAACCAGAAATGACCCTGAACAGCCAAAATAATGTTGAAACAGATAACCAAAGCTGGAGGCACCACAATGCCAGACTTCAAGCTGTATTACAAAGCTGTAATCATCAAGATGGTATGTTACTGGCACAAAACAGACACATAGATCAATGGAACAGAATAGAAAACCCAGAAATGGGCCCTCAACTAATCTTCAAGAGGAAAGAATATCCAATGGATAAAAGACAGTCTCTTCAACAAATGGTATTGGGAAAAGGGGACAGACACATGCAGAAGAATGAAACTGGACCACTTTCTTACACCATACACAAAAATAAACTCAAAATGGATGAAAGGCCTAAATGTGAGACAGGAATCCATCAAAATCCTAGAGAAGAACACAGGCAGCAACCTCTGACATCAGCCACATCAACTTCTTGATGGACAAGTCTCCAGAGGTAAAGGAAACAAAAGTGAAAATGAGCTATTAGGACTTCATCAGGATGAAAAGATTTTGCATAGCGAAGGAAACAATCAACAAAACTAAAAGGCATAGGGGAAGGGAGGGAAAAATAAAACAAGATGAAATTAGAGAAGGAGAAAAACCATAAGAGATTCTTAATCATAAGAAACAAACTGAGGGTTGCAAGAGGAGTGGTGGGTGGGGGGATTAGGTAATTGAGTGATGGACAGACATTAAAGAGGAAACATGATGTAATGAACACTGGGTATTATATAAGACTGATGAATCACTGAACTCTACCTTTGTTTTTTTTTTTAAACTAATAGTACACTATATGTTAATTATTTGGCTTTAAATTAAAAAAGGAAAACAAAAACAAAACAAAACAAAATTAAAAAAAAAACAAAACAAATAAAAAACATACAAACTGTACATGACTGGAAAATGTGTAGTTGTTACCACAGGTAACAACATATAACAATAACAAATATGCTGGTGTATTTGTTACCACAAATATAATATAAAATTATAATTAACTCTAAAATATGTCAACCTCTTTGTAAAGGATTTTTGTTGCTGTTGTTTCCTTAAAAAAATATTTTTGTTTTTGTTTTTATTTTTCTCCCAATGTTATTTGTTTAGCTGACAGAATTGAGTTTATCCATAAGAATTTTAATTTTGATGTGTACCACAAAGAACTATTTTAGTTATTTATAACTTTGAATATTTAGTGACCTTAATTTTACCCTTTAAAAATAAATACACATTTAGGGCGCCTGGGTGGCTCAGTTGGTTAAGCGACTGCCTTCGGCTCAGGTCATGATCCTGGAGTCCCTGGATCGAGTCCCGCATCGGGCTTCCTGCTCGGCAGGGAGTCTGCTTCGTCCTCTGACCCTATCCCCTCTCAGGTGTTCTCTCTCTCTCATTCTCTCTCTCTCAAATAAATAAATAAAATCTTAAAAAAAAAATAAAAATAAATACACATTTAAATAAATAATCTTCATAGGAAAGAATAAGAAATAGCAAAAAAAAAAAAATCAGTACACAATTTGAAGAAAATAAATTTTATTTTTTTAAAGAAAATAAATTTTATATTCATCCTCAAACCTCCATGTATCACCACTAAAATTATTTAAATAATAAATTTGTTGAAATTAAGCAAATAAAAGGCAACCAATGGGATGGGAGAAGATAATTGCAAATGACATATCAGATAAAGGACTAGTATCCAAAATCTATAAAGAATTTTTCAAACTTAACACCCCTCCCCCCAAAAAAAATCCACTCATAAATGGCAGAAGACATGAACAGACATTTCTCCAAAGAAGACACACAAATGGCTAACAGACCCATAAAAAAATGCTCAACATCCCTCATCATTAAGGAAATACAAATCAAAACTATAATGAGATTCCACCTCACAGTAGTCAGAATGGCTAAAAGTAACAACTCAGGAAACAACAGATGTTGGTGAGGATGTGGAGATAAGAGGAACTCTTTTACACTGTTGGTGGGAATGCAAACTGTTGCATCCACTTTGGAAAACAGTATGGAGGTTCTTCAAAATGTTAAAAATAGAAATACCTTACAACCCAGCAATTGCACTACTAGGTATTTACCCAAAGATATAAACATAGTGATTCAAAGGGGCACATGTACCCTGATTTTTATAGCATCAATGTCCACAATAGCCAAATTATGGAAAGAGCAGAGGTGTCCAACACAGATGAATGGATAAAGAAGAAGTGGTACACACACACACACACACACACACACACACTGGAATATTACCCAGCCATAAAAAAGAATTAAATTTTGCCATTTATAAGGACATGGATGGAACTAGGGAGTATTATGTTAAATGAAATAAATCAGTCAGAGAAAGACAAGTATATGATTTCACTCATATGTGGAATTTAAGAAACAAAACAAATGAACATAGGAGAAGGGAAGGAAAAATAAAATAAGATGAAGTCAGAGAGGTAGACAAGACATAAGAGACTCTTAGCTATAGAGAACAAGCTGAGGTTTGCTGGAGGGGAGATGGGTAGTGGGTTGTGGTAATTGGGTGTTGGGCATTAAGGAGAGCACTTGATGTAATGAGCACTGGATGTTACATGCAACTGATGAATCACTAAATTCTACTCTGAGATTAATAATCCACTATATGTTAACTAACTTGAATTTAATTAAAACAAAAAAGCTTACTGCACTATTATACAAACATATCTTAAAAATAAAATATAAAATTAAAATCATTGTATTAATATTTGCAATAGTTATTTTTACTAAAATATTCAAAATTATCTATTAAAATTAAGTCAAAATAGCTATCATAATATAGAATTAAAATAAAGTAAAATTGTCTATACAAAGCTGAATATGTTAACATTTTTAATTTAATTAGATCTTATTAAAATCTTTTACTCTGTGCAATTTTAGTGTGTAATATCATATAGGTACCAATGTGAAAATCCATGTAACCACGGTTTAGTCATGTTAAAGACAGACCACTATTAACTATATATATATATATATATATATATATACAAAAATAAACTCAAAATGGATGAAAGGCCTAAATGTGAGACAGGAATCCATCAAAATCCTAGAGAAGAACACAGGCAGCAACCTCTGACATCAGCCACATCAACTTCTTGATATATATATATACATATATATGCATATATGCATATATATGTTATGTGAATTGTTTAATACTGTGAAACGTTCCTCTCATAGTGCAAGTATTGAGAATAAATTGCTAATTTGTAAGTACCTCCAGAACTATGAAATGAACCAAGAATAGAATGCTTAGGACTACCAGGAAATTATACTTTCTTAGGCAAGAATTTGTTACATTTATTTAAGCGGGATTTGAAATGTTCATTAAATTGTATTTTCTTTCACTTAAATGCTTCACCTCTCAAAGTTTCTCTGCATGTTTAAGAAGAGTCCATCTCTGAAAGCAGCAGTGGCACCACTCAAAAATATTCACATCCTTCAGATTCTATTTT
The DNA here is from genome assembly GCF_004348235.1 of Phoca vitulina. Lineage (NCBI taxonomy): Eukaryota > Metazoa > Chordata > Mammalia > Carnivora > Phocidae > Phoca > Phoca vitulina. Next base: position 4,717,526 of record NW_022589754.1, on the reverse strand, counting down.
AAGGGCAATAATAAGAAATGAGGAAAATCTTTTTCTGGAGTGAGTGTCAATTGTGTGACAGTGAATGCTTGGTGTTGTAGGTTCAGCTGTGTACAGGATCATGAATGACAAAGATACCCATGGTAATGTAATACATTTTTTTATGCATTTATGAGATGAAATATCCTCTTAAGTAAAGAGCCCCTCTTGTCCAGGACCCATGATGGTATTACACATAAAAAATTAAGATTTTACTATTGAGAAGATTGCCTAGGAAATGGGTTTATTATAGGAAGGTAAGAGGACTCAATTCTGGGCCTTACAAAAAGTAAAATTTATTGTTCAGTAGAGGAATATACCTGGTAAAGGACACTAAGAAATGAGTAGCCATAAAGGCAGGAGGAAATACAGAAGACTGTGATGTAACAGACGTCAATGTAGAAATTTGTTTCAATAAGAAGGAAACGGTCAACATTGTAAAGTGTTATAGAAAGGTGAGACAAAATAGAAACTAAAAATAACTATTGGATTAGCCAGCACTGAGACGGTTGAATATAATACAAAGAGGACTTATGTACTCTTTACCCAATTTCTCCCCATGGTAATATCTTGAAAAACTGTAGTAAAACAATACAACTAAGATATTAACTTTTATACCATCAATAATATTGCAATAAGGTCATATGGTGACAGATGATGATTACACTTATCATGGCAAGCACTGAGTAATGTACAGAATTATTGAATCACTATGTTGTACACCTGAAACTAATATAACATTGTATGCCAACTATACTTCAATTATAAAAATTAAAAGAAAATTACAGAAGAATCTTATCACCATAAGGATCCTTCCTGCTACACTTTCATAAGCCACACTCACTTTCCTCATTATTCTCCCACATTTCTCACTTCTGGCAATTGTTTTTCTTTTTTTTTTTAAAGATTTTATTTATTTATTTGAGAGAGAGAGAGAGAGAAACAACATGAGAGGGGATAGGGTCAGAGGGAGAAGCAGGCTCCCCGCCGAGCCGGGAGCCCGATGTGGGACTCGATCCCAGGACTCCGGGATCATGACCTGAGCCGAAGGCAGTCGCTTAACCAACTGAGCCACCCAGGTGCCCCGGCAATTGTTAATCTGTTATCTATTTCTATAATTCTGTCATTTTAGAAGGTTATGTAAATTAAATCATACAGCATGTAACCTCTTGGAAATAATTTTTTCAGTCAGCATGATTTCTTGGAGATTCATCCAAGTTGTGTGTATTAGGAGTTCATTCCTTTTTACTGTTGTGTAGTTCTATGAAAATATCACAATTTGCTTAACCACTCTCCTTTGAAGAACATCTAGGCTGTTTCCATTTTTGGGCTGTTACAAATAAAGCTGCAATGCATATTCATGTACAAGTTTTTATGTGAAAATAAGTTTTCAAATTCCTGTGATAAATGCCCCAAATTGCAATTACTGGATTGTATGAATATTTAATGTTTTGTTTTATAGGAAGCTGGCAAACTATTTTCCAGACTGGCTATACCACTTTAAATTACCACCAGCAATATATGAGTAATCCAAATTCCTTACATCTTCACCAGCGTTTGGTGTTGCCACCATTTTTTTTTAAGTTTGAACCATCATGATAGATGTGTAGTAATATCTCACTGTGGTTTTAATTTGTATTTATCTAATTGCTAGAGATATTGAATATCTTTTATGTATTTACTTGCCATCTGTATATCCTCTTTGGTAAAATTCCTGTTTATATCTTTTGTACATTTTCTAATTTGGACTCTTTTATTATGGACTATGTTCAGCTTCTTGCTGGGCCCTGCTAACACCAAGGATGAAGGGAAAGTAAAGTGCTGACTAGTCCTAACTTAAACCACTTTATTCAGTCTCATTCATCCCCAATGTCAGTTGGAAGGGTCAGATATTTAGAGTGTTGTCTAGAATTTAGGGGTTCTTTTATTTGTTATTATAAAGAGGTTTGAGCATGTGAAAGCATTTATGAGAAAGATAGAGTCAAGAGAGAGAAACTAAATATGTAAAAGCAAGAAGGGGAAAAGTTTTCCCCCCAGGGTTCATGTGAGCATGCATCAAGCCAATGTGCATTGTGAACCCTGGAGTGGGGGCAATTTGAGAACATAGCAGGGGAAATTTTTAGTATAATGTTACTGAGAATGTGGAAGGAATAGAATTCAGAACACAAGGAACTGACTTTTTTTAAAGATTTTATTTAAATTCAAGCTAGTTAACATATAGTGTGTTATTAGTTTTAAGGGTAGTATTTAGTGATTGATCAGTTGCATATGACACCCAGTGCTCATTACATCAAGTGCCCTCCTTAATGCTCATCACCCAATTACCCCATCCTCCCACCCCCACTCACCTCCCTCCCAGCAGAGGAATTCACTTTAAATAAGAGTTGATGCAACTCCTAATAATGTAATGTACGCAAAGAAAAGATGCAGATGCGAGAATGTTGGAATATTTGATAGCAGGAAGTTATGGAAAGGTTTCTTTTCTTACCTTCTTAACAAGTTCTAAAGGTAGAGTGCAGTATTGTTAAATATATGAAATTTTCTGATTACTTAAATTTACCTTTTTAAAGTAAAAGTGAAGACTATCTGCTCAATGTCTAAAAAACAGGGAATTATAATGAGGAGCCAGCAATGGAGGTACTTTTAACAGTACAAATCCAAGGAAAAAAAGAGTTTCCAGGAAGATGTTACCAACAGTGTGAGGTGTTATAAAGGTATCAAGAAGAAAAACACTGATTTAGCAAGTAAGAGGAGGTCATTGACAGTAAATTTGAACAGAACTGTGCATTTACGAATATGGGAGATAATACTAAGAAGGTAAGACTAGCAGTTGTTTTAGGTTTTGGATATTTATTTTGATGTCATCCCCTAAATAGTGGAGAGTAATTGAAAGTCACTGAGTTGAAAATGTGCAAAATGAATTGGATCAAGACAGGGGGGACAAAAGCTATTGATATCCTGTTGTAGTAATCTGAGTCAAAGTTGAAGAGGGCTTGAATTAGAGCAGTAGCAGTAGAAATGGAAAAGAATGGGCAGATATGGCAAAAGCTACCACAGACAAATCATTAGAATCTGGTGACTAATTGGTAATTTTTTTTATTAAAGATTTTATTTATTTATTTGACACAGCGAGACATAGCGAGAGAGGGAACACAAGCAGAGGGACTGGTAGAGGGAGAAACAGGCTTCCCACGGAGCAGGGAGCCTGATGCGGGGCTCGATCCCAGGACCCTGGGATCATGACCTGAGCCGAAGGCAGACGCTTAATGACTGAGCCACCCAGGCGCCCCTATTTGGTAATTTTCCAATAATATATATTCCCTCAGATCATAAAGACAGGGATAAAGGATAAAAATGAGGTTATATTAATAATAATAATAAGGTATACTGCTCTGTGTTTCACCATCTCTGATAGTGCATGACCTCTAAATATTTTTAAAGCAAATCTCTTCAGTACAAACAAATACCCAGCACATTTAGGGTCTTCAGTATGTTTTTCTAGTATGGTCACAGGATTTTTCTGTAATGTTCACAAACAAATCTTCTATGAAGCCTTTGCTAATGACTAAAAATTGCACTGCTTGTGAAATTGTGTCCAGGGGCATTTCCCTTGCACTTAGTGTCCATGGCCATGATGACTTCTCATGGACATATTTGGGAAAAGTTTTCAATTAGCAACAATCGCGTCTCCGATAAACCACATCAGCTATGATGCTGCCACTGCGCAAAGCTCATGGACATTATTTGGTTTAAGATGCTCTTGTCCCTGAAACCATAGATTTTGCTGATATAGTTACAATTTCTATGTGACATAACAATGCTGTGTTTTTTGGAGGTCTCAGTTTTCACTTAAGTAAGGTTCTATACTGTGATGTCTTATGTCCAGATGTTTTATAGAGTTAGACGTAGCAACAATTCTTTTAAAATTTTTAGATTCCCTTTCAAGGCCTTAGGCATGAAAACAAAAATATGAGTGATGCTTCATCTTGTATTACTGCTACTAAGACTAACACGGGGCTCTGCCTGCAGTAGGTGCTTAATAAACAAATACTGTTTTATTTACATAACAGTTAATTTGGCATGACCACCATTTTAAGAGACAAGGATGGTATAGTTGGAACACATTTCCTTAAATAGTAGGATATGGAGAATGCTGGATTCAGAAGTTGTCTGGAGTCTCTCTTGATTCATATAAGAATTTGCTTACTTCCTGCAGATACTCATTTTCTATTCTTTCTTTCCATTCTGATATTGTCACATTTAGAATATATTCACAAGCTTGAACCTGTGATTGTTGCTTCCTCCATATATAAGAATTTTTGGAACATGGATTTCCTCAGTATGTGGACAGTTCTAGGGTTAATATTTCCTGGATCAATGCTATAGAATTTTGTTCAGTGATATCAATTATTACTTTGAATAGCTCCTTGCTAAGACAGAAACATATCTCCTATAAATTTACAAGTATTACTTATTTCTTGTATGTTCCCTTCTTTATAACAGGTAAAACCATAAGAGAGAAAAGCCCCCAAGACACATTTTTTATATGTGTCACTATTTTCAACATTTAAGCAGATTTCATTTTCTTCTCTTTATGTCTGTGGATTGTTGATCAAGTAATCTCTTTCCATTCTAAGCCCTTCTTCAGCTGTGTAGGTTTGTAAGCATCCATAGCTTTCTCCTAAGTGCTGACACTTTCATGCTCTCATGTGGGGCACCAAAACTGATGAAGCATGAATTCTCTTTCATTTTTAAATTTTAAATAGTCTCCTCAGAGTCAAACTGGGGAAGATAAAACAGGCATTAAAGTGCTATGAAAATGGAAAAATAAGAATGTTTTATATAAATTCCCATAAAAGTGTGAGACCTAGCTATTGTTAATAGCATTTAAGGAATGGTGATGTCTTTAGGTTATACTGCATGTCAAATCTATCTGTCTCTCCTGCTTCTTCATTATAATTTGTTGGTAAGGCTAAGAAAAAATCAGCAAATTTAGTGTTCCTTTTCCACAGTTCTTTTAAATGTTTTTTTTTTTTATTCATGAGAGTCAGAGAGAGAGAGAGAGAGAGAGAGAGAGAGGCAGAGGCAGAGGGAGAAGCAGGCTCCCCGCCTAGCAGGGAGCCTGATGCGGGACTCGATCCCAGGACCCTGGGATCATGACCTGAGCCGAAGGCAGATGCTTAACCATCTGAGCCACCCAGGCGCCCTCCACAGTTCTTTTATCTCACCTTTTTTCTTGTCTGGATAAGGCTAAAATGATAAATATATCAAGGGATTTACAAAAACCAGACTAAAATACAAATAATTAGATAAAAATTATCTGTGTAACTTTGAAATTTACCCTTTTTGTGCTTCAGTTTCTTCATCTATAGAGAAAATAATACAAATTCTGTGAACTTTTATGATTTTTATATAAAAGAACAGGTTTGGAAGGGATTTATATATTGTTACACAAATGTGAGGGATAATTATCTCATTGTGGTATAAAGAGGATGATTGCTTGTTCTGACTTCAAAAAAAAGGCCAGCAAGTTTATGAAGAAGGCTTAGATTTGATTCCCTTCTACTTCTGTTTTTGTGTATTTTTCTGCCTTTTTTTCTGCCTTCTTCTCAAAAAAAATTACAAAGCTACTCTATTTCACTAGGACCATATTTGTGCTTCAGAAGAAAGGTATTTGGCCATCTCAGTCTAGCACAGTGATTAAGACAGGCATTTTAGATTTGAATCATAACTCTATCATTCACTAGCTCTGTAGTATTAGGGAAGTTGCTTTAACCTTTCTGTTCTTAGCTGTTTCATTTATAAAATTATAATAATAATAGTGTCCACAATAGAATTGTTTGGAGAGTTAACACATATAAAGCACTTTGATTAGTATGTAACATAATAAATTCTAAATAAAAGTTAGTTATCATCTTTTTCTACTAACCAATATAGATTATAAATGTGTTTACAGAAGTAACTTTGTAATTTAGTGCAGAACACTGCAAGATTATCTGAGTTAGAACAATTTCTAGTTTATAGTAGGCAGTCAATGAAAACATTGTTAAATGTATGCATTTAAAAGTCTTCACTGATATGTGGAGTTTAAGAAATAAGGCAGAGGATCATAGGGGAAGAGAAGAAAAAAATGAAACAAGACAAAACCAGACCATCATGGAAATTCAAATCAAAACCACATTGAGATACCACCTCACACCAGTTAGAATGGCAAAAATTGACAAGGCAAGAAACAACAAATGTTGGAGAGGTTGTAGAGAAAGGGGAACCCTCTTACACTGTTGGTGGGAATGCAAGTTGGTACAGCCACTTTGGAAAATAGTGTAGAGGTTCCCCAAAAAATTAAAAATAGAGCTACCCTATAATCCAGCTACTACTGGGTATTTACCCCAAAGACACAGAAGTGGTGAAAAGAAGGGCCATATACACTCCGATGTTCATAGCAGTAATGTCCACAATAGCCAACATGTGAAAAGAGCTGAGATGTCCTTCAACAGATGAATGGAAAAAGATGTGGTCCAAGGAAGAAGAAAAGATGGCAAAAGTGTAGGGGGCCCTATTCCAACTGGTCCCCAGAATTGAGCTGGATATCTACCAGACCACTCTGAACACCCATGAAATCAGCCTGAGATGTAAGAAGATAGATCTGGATCTCTACAAACAGAATATAATAGGTGGTTGGTTTCGAGGTAGGAAGCTGGGAGCCATGATTCCACAGGCACATATTGGAAGATAAATGGAAGGAGGAGGGAGCCATGGGGATCCTGCACCACTGGTGAACGATAGCCTCCCATACTGGGAACTGGGTACAGACTCACAGACAGGTAGTGATGCGGAAAGTACTTTAGGGCAGCCCCCTGGACTGAAACCTGGAGCAACAGGGCTGCGTGTGTGAACTGAGGGTAGCTGGCAGTTTTAGAAGCACAAAGGGCAGAGACGAACCCTGACCTGGAGGTGAGGACTAGGAATGCTCCTGAAGGGCGCACAACCCAGAATGCTGCAGTTTATAGCAGCACAGACAGAAACAGTGATAGTGTGACTTGGAGAGCTCACTGAAGAAGAGACTGTGATCTCTCTGTTCTGAGGCAGAGGGTTAGAAAAGATCTCTTCTGCTCTGACTCTCAGAAGAGATGCGGAAACCCACCAGGGAAAACCACCATAGAACAAAAGCCCCCCAAAAATGGTTTTCACTGAGCCCATCCCCCAGAACAAGGGGCAGGGCAACTCTGACAAACAAGGTTGCCTGAGTAACAGCATGGAAGGCCCCTCACCAAGAAGACAGGCAAGGAGAAAAAGAGGCCAACAACCCTAAGGTCCCTATAAATTAGGAGCATCTTGTTTGGGTTGTGGTCAAAAATTTGTAATCTGTACATTCCCTCAACCACCCCTCAACAGAATGACTAGGAGGAGGAACCCAAAGAATAGGAAAGACTCAGAGACTGTGACTTCTGCCACAGATTTACAAATGGATACAGATATAACCAAGATGTCAGAGATGGAATTCAGGGTAGCAGTTGTGAAGACAATAGCTAGAATGGAGAAATCGACTAATGGCAACATACAGTCTCTAAAGGCAGAAATGAAAGCTGAACTGGCAGAACTTAAAAATGCTACCAATGAGATCCAAACTAATCTAGATAATTTAACAGCTAGGGTAAGCAAGGCAGAAGAATGAATTAGTGATCAAGAAGATGAATTAATAGACAAGAAGGAAAAAGAGGAGGCCAGGGAAAAACAACTTAAAATCCATGAAAATAGAATCAAGAAATTAGTGACACCATGAAATGTTTCAATGTCAGAATTATTTGGATCCTTGAGGGGGTGGAGAGAGAGAAAGGACTAGACAATATATTTGAGCAAATCATAGCTGAGAACTTCCGTAATCTGTGGAAGCATACAAACATTCGCGTCCTAGAGGCAGAGAGGACCCCTCCTAAGATCAAGGAAAACAGGCCAACGCCCTGGCATGTAATAGTAAAACTCACAAATCTTAGAACCAAGGAAACCATCTTAAGGGCAGTTAAAGGGAAGGATTCCTAACCTACAGAGGGAAGAACATCAGAAAAACGTCAGACCTATCCACAAGGACCTGGCAAGCCAGAAAGGGCTGACAAGACATAATCAGGGTACTAAATGAGAAGAACATGTGGCCAAGAATACTTTATCCGGCAAGGCTTTCATTTAGAATGGATGGAGAGATGCAGAGCTTCAAAGACCGACAGAAACTGAAAGAATATGTGACCACTAAGCCAGCCCTGCAAGAAATATGAAGGGAGGTTCTATAAAAGGAGAAAGACCTCAAGAGTGATATAGAACAGAAATTTACAGAGACAATCTATAAAAACAAGGTCTTCACAAGCAACATGATGACAATAAACTCATATCTTTCAATAATCACTCTCAATGTGAATGACTTAAATGCTCCCATAAAAAGGCACAGGGTTGCAGATTAGATAAAAAGACAGGACCCATCCATATGCTGTCTATAAGGGAGTCATTTTGAACCTAAAGATACATCCAGACTGAAAGTGAAAGGATGGAAATTCATCTTCCATGCCAACGGACCTCAAAAGAAAGCTGTGGTAGCAGTTCTCATATCAGAAAGATTTGATTTTAAGTTAAAGACTGTGGTTAGAGACACAGAAGTACACTGTATCATTCTTAAAGCATCTACGCAACAAGAAGATCTAACAAATGTAAATATCCATGCCCTCAACATGGGAGCAGTCAACTACATAGGCCAACTGTTAACCAAAATAAAGAATCATATTGGTAACAGTACGTTAATTGTAGGAGACCTCAATACTCCACTCTCAGCAACAGACAGATCATCTAAGCAGAAAATCAACAAAGAAACGAGAGCTTTGAATAAGACCCTGACCCAGATGGACCTCATAGATATATACAGAACATTCCACCCTAAAGGAACAGAATATGCATTCTTCTCAAGCGCACATGGAACTTTCTCCAGAATAGACCACATACTGGGTCACAAGTCAGGTCTCAACCAATACCAAAAGACTGAGATTATTCCCTGCATATTCACAGACCATAATGCTTTAAAACTGGGACTCAGGGCGCCTGGGTGGCTCAGTTGGTTAAGCGACTGCCTTCAGCTCAGGTTATGATTCTGGAGTCCTGGGATCGAGTCCCATATCGGGCTCCCTGCTCAGCGGGGGGTCTGCTTCTCCCTCTGACTCTCTTCCATCTCGTGCTCTCTGTCTCTCATTCTCTCTCTCAAATAAATAAATAAAATCTTTTAAAAAAATAAAATAAAACTGGGACTCAATCAAAATTTGGAAGAAATTCAAACATTTGGAAGCTAAAGACGACTCTGCTCAAGAATGATTGGGTCAACCAGGGAATCAAAGAAGAACTTAAACAATTCATGGAAACCAATAAGAACGAAAACACATCAGTCCAAAACCTATAGGATACTGCAAAGGCGGTCCTAAGGGGAAAATACATGGCCATCCAAGCCTCACTCAAAAAAATAGAAAAATCCTGAATTCACTGACTGAATTTACATCTTAAAGAGCTAGAGAAAAATCAAGAAAGGATGTCTAAGCCATGCGTTAGAGGATAAATAATTAAGATTAGAGCAGAGATCAAGGAATTAGAAACACATTAGATCAGATCAACGAAACTAGAAGCTTGTTCTTTGAAGGAATTAATAAGATCAATAAACCACTGGCCAGACTTACCCGAAGGAAAAGAGGAAGGACCCAAATTAATAAAATTATGAATGAAAGGGGAGAGATCACGGATCACACCAAGGAAATAGAAACAATTATTAGAAATTATTATCAACAACTCTATGCCAATAATTTAAGCAACCTGGAAGAAATGGATGCCTTCCTGGAAACCTATAAACTCCCAAGACTGAAACAGGAAGAAATTGACAACCTGAATAGACCAATAACCAGTAATGAGATTGAAGCAGTGATCAAAAACCTCCCAAAAAACAAGAGTTCAGGGCCTGATGGATTCCCTGGGGAATTCTACCAAACATTCAAAGAAAATATAAAACCTATTCTTCTGAAGCTGTCTCAAAAAATAGAAACAGAAGGAAAGCTTCCAGACCCATTCTATGAGGCCAGCATTACCTTAATCCCCAAACCAGGCAAAGACCCCATCAAAAAGGAGAATTTCAGACCAATATCCATGATGAATATGGATTCCAGAATCCTCAAAAAAATCCTAGCTAATAGGATCCAACAATACATTAAAAAGATCATCCACCATGACCAAGTGGGATTTATTCCTGGAATGCAAGGGTTCAACACTCACAAATCAATCATTGTGATAGAACACAATTATAAGAGGAGAGAGAAGAACCATATGGACCTCTCAATTGATGCAGAAAAAGCATTTGACAAAATACAGCATCATTTCCTGATTAAAACTCTTCAGAGTATAGGGATAGAGGGAACATTTCTCAATTTCATAGTCCATCTATGGAAAAACCACAGCAAGTATCATTCTCCATGGGGAAAATCTGAGAGCCTTTCCCTTAAGATCAGGAACACGTCAAGGATGCCCACTCTCACCACTATTGTTCAACATAGTACTAGAAGTCCTAGCAACAGCGATCAGACAACAAAAAGCAATAAAAGGTATTCAAACTGGCAAAGAAGAAGTCAAACTCTCTCTCTTCGCAGATGACATGATACTTTATGTGGAAAACCCAAAAGACTCCACCCCCAAATTACTAGAACTCATATAGCAATTCAGTAATGTGGCAGGCTACAAAATCAATGCACAGAAATCAGTTGCTTTTTTATACACTAACAATGCATCTGTAGAAAGAGAAATTAGACATGATTCCATTTACAATAGCACCAAAACCCATAAGATAACTCGGAATGAACCTAACCAAAGAGGTAAAGGATCTATACTCTAGGAACTACAGAACACTCATGGAAGAAATTGAAGAAGACACAAAAAGATGGGAAAACTTTTTATGCTCATGGATCTGAAGAATAAACACTGTAAAAATGTCTATGCTACCCAAAGGAATCTATACCTTCAATGCCATCCCGATCAAAATTCTGATGACATTTTTCAAAGTGCTGGAACAAACAATCCTAAAATTTGTATGGAATCAGAAAAGACCCCAAAATGCCCAGGAAATGTTAAAAAAGAAAAACAAAGCTGGGGGCATCACGTTGCCTGATTTCAAGCTATATTACAAAGCTGTGATCACCAAGACAGCATGGTACTGGCACAAAAACAGACATATAGACCAATGGAACAGAATAAACAGCCCAGATATGGACCTTCAACTCTATGGTAAAACAATTTTTGACAAAGCAAGAAAAATATGCAATGGAAAAAAGACAGCTTCTTCAATAAATGGTGCTGGAAAAATTGGACAGTTATATACAGAAGAATGAAACTTGAGCATTCTCTAACACCATACACAAAGTTAATCTCAAAATGGATGAAACACCTCAATTTGAGACAGGAATCCATCAAAATCCTAGAGGAGAACATAGGAAATAACCTCTTTGACATCGGCCACAGCAACTTCTGTCAAGATACAGCTCCAAAGGCTAGTGAAACAAAAGCAAAAATGAACTTTTGGGACTTCATCAAGATAAAAAGCTTTTGCACAGCAAAGGAAACAGTCAACAAAACAAAGAGGCAACCCACAGAATAGGAGAAGATATTTGCAAATGACACTACAGACAAAGCACTGATTTCCAAGTTCTATAAAGAACTTCTGAAACTCAATACCCAAAAAACAAATAATCAAGTCAAAAATGGGCAGAAGACATGAACAGACACTTCTCTGAGGAAGACATACAAATGGCTAACAGACACATGAAAAAATGTTCATATTCATTAGCCATCAGGGAACTTCAAATCAAAACCACACTGAGATACCACCTTACACAAGTTAGAATAGCAAAAATGGACAGGGCAAGAAACAACAAATTATGGAGAGGTTGTAGAGAAAGGGGAACCCTCTTACACTGTTGGTGGGAATGCAAGTTATTATAGCCGCTTTGGGAAACAGTGTGGAAATTCCTCAAAAAATTAAAAATAGAGCTTCCCTACGACCCAGCAATTGCACTCCTGGGTATTTACACCAAAGACACAGATGTAGTGAAAAAAAAGGGCCATATGCACCCCAATGTTCCTAGCAGCAATGTCCGCAATAGCCAAACTGTGGAAAGAGCCAGGATGCCCTTCAACAGATGACTGGATAAAGAAGATGTGGTCCATATATACAATGGAATATTACTCAGCCATCAGAAAGGATAAATACCCAACTTTTGCATCAACATGGATGGGTCTGTAGGAGATTATGCTAAGTGAAATAAGTCAAGCAGAGAAAGTCAATTATCATATGGTTTCACTTATTTGTGGAACATAATGAAGAGCATGGAGGACATTAGGAGAAGGAAGGGAAAAATGAAAGGGGGAGAATTGGAGAGGGAGACGAACCATGAGAGACTATGGAATCCGAGAAACAAACTGAGGGTTTCAAAGGGGACGAGTTAGGGGGATGCGTTAGCCACGTGTTGGGTATTAAGGAGGGCAAGTATTGCATGGAGCACTGCGTGTTATACGTAAACAATGAGTCATGGAACACTACATCAAAAACTAATGATGTAATGTATGGGGATTAACATAACAATAAAAAAAAAAAAGACAAAAAAAAAATAAAACTAATGATGTAATGTATGGGGATTAACATAACAATAAAAAAAAATTAAAAAAAAAAAAAAAAAAAAAAAAACTAATGATGTTCTCTATGGTGACTATCATAACATAAAAAATAAGAAGAAGAAGAAGAAACCAGAGAGGAAGAGAAACCATAAGAAACTCTTAATCTTCGGAAAGAAATTGAGGGTTGCTGGACAGGAGGGGGTAGGGGAATGGGGTGATTGGGTGAAGAACATTGGAGAGGGTGTGTGTTGTGGTGGGTGTTGTGTAAGACTGATGAATCACAGACCTTTACCCCGAAACAAATAATATACTGTATGTTAATTAAAAAATAAAAAAAAGAAGAAGAAGAAGAAGAAAAGTCTTCAAGATATACCAAAAAAAATATTTTTAATAGTAGATTTCTGGGCACTACCAATATGTGAAAGAAAATATTTTGGTCAGGACTGTATTGATGAATTTCTCATCTCATCTTGTAGGAAGTTTCTCATATAAACTGTAGTTTCTGTCTTAATTTCCCAGTAATCATGGAAGTAATATTAAAGTAATCCTGGGAATGATTCATCTCTGTGCCCATATACTAATCTGTCAGAATATATAAATATTTATAAGGCTCAGGAATATTTTCCTGTTTTTTTTTGTTTGTTTTTTCATTCAAGTGGCTTAGAAATAATATTATAAAGGTTCTGGGCCATGCAATAACTACATTGATATTTCCCATAGAATAATCCATACACTATAAGAATTAACTTGGGTGCATATTAAAAATTTGGGTTCCTTAACCCACCTTAAATTTTGGCCACCTGCAACAACAGTGATGAACGAGCACATTACGCTAGGTGAAATAAGTCAGGAGCAGAAAGACAAACACTACATGATCTTACTGATTTTTGAAATATTAAAAGGTTAAATTCATAGAAGCAAAGATCAGAATGGTAGTTACAAGGGGCTAGAGGGATGGGGAAAATGGGGAGATGTACCAAAGGGTACAAAGTTGCATTTATGTAGAATGAATAAGTCTAAAGGTCTAATGTACATTATCATAATTATAGTTAATAATACTGTATTGAATCCTGGAAATATGTGAAGAGAGTGATTATAGATTACAATAAAAAAGTTTTTTAAATGCATTGAGAGGTCTTCTAATATCTATGACTAAGGTCTCAGTCTGCATAGGCTCTCAGGCTTTCCACATAGAGAACTACACAGGCCTTTGTGAAAATGGCTATCTGCTGAATGATCCACATGTCTATGACTACAATAATACCAGTCTGAAAGCCAATGGCTCAAGTTATGAAAGAATCTTTCCTGCTGGGCTTTAGCACAATCAGCCTGGATCAAAGAAGCAAAAGAACCAAAGTGATCTAAGCACATGATTATTTTAGGGGATGATTCATACTGTTGATATGTCACAACAATAAAATGCATGCTGTGCCACTATCCAAGGAGCAGGCAGGATTAAATATGCATTTCAATACAGAATAACAAACTGGTAGGAAAAAATCCAGCCTCTTAACTGAAAATTTATTTCCAAGAGCTTCATATTTAATTTAATTTAATTAATGTTTTTCTTTTCTTGATATGCCTCTATTTAGAAGAGTTTTTGGATGGTATTGGCTCTCTAAAACTGTAAACAAGTAATTAGCTCAGATTTTAAATTCTCCTGGAATTCATTTATTAAACACACACAAATACACCAGGGCATAGGCACAGCCATTTCCGTTTTGTGTTAGAATCTTAGAAAAGCACAGCATTTGAAAACTAAATTGGAAAAAAAATGATCTGTTTTGCCTAATCCATCCCAAATATTTTTTCTAAGAGGCAAAAACATAAATTGTTCTTATTGAGCGTTTCGAATTTGAGGATGTAATGGATGCTACATTTTTAAAGATTTTATTTATTTATTTGAGAGAGAGCAAAAGAGAGCATGAGTGGGGGGGAGAGGGGCAGAGCAGAGGGAGAGGGAGTAGCAGACTCTCCGAGGAGCAGGGAGCCTGATGCCTGGCTCATCCCAGGACCCCGGGATCATGACCTGAGCCAAAGGCAGATGCTTAACCAACTGAGCCACCCAGGCACCCTGGATGCTACATTTGTAAGTGTAAAGTCATTTATCAATAAATAATTTGTGCTATCTTGGCAATGTTTGTTTGAACAAGGTATCTGTCCTTTAGACATATTTGAAACCAAATAAAGCATACTGGATAAGGCAGAGGATACTGAAAAGGCTTTGATTTCCTTCCTAAGCTTAAAGTCTCCTTTGGTCAATAAATGATTTTTTCAAGTGGGCATAGACACACAGTGGATTCTATACCATGTCATTAATGCATATGACAATTTCTGAGCCTCAAAGTGTGTGGTTTTCTCTTGTGTGCATATATTTTTCTTCCCGGGTGGTTTTGGTACTGTACTTTATAAGTAATTTAGGATTAAAGAATTCCAGTTCAGTCAGGACATAACCGGCATTTTTCTAAAAGTGCATAAACAAATTATTTACTCTGAAGAGCACAGCTGTAAATTCTCCATGGGTAAAATGGTAATATATCATTATAGCTGTAGAGTGTTTTATAATTTAGAAAATAATTTGATATGTGCTATCTTTCTTGATTCTTGCAAGAATTGTATAGAGTAGACAGGGTAGATATTAGTATTCCATTTTACAGATTAAAGACCAAGTCTCATCAATTTTATATGTCTCAATTCATATGATGATAATTACCACAGCTGTGAATAAAATTCAGGTTTCTGGATCCTAGCTCATTATTATCTCCATATCTATAATTCAGGTTATGCCAAAGAAAGAAGGAAAAATTGTTCCGATTATCATATGTAATTCCCCTAAAATGTAGATAAATCGTGGTTTTGCTGTACATCTTATGAAATTTTGCCCCTTGGAAACCTGGAGTACTGCAGTCAACTGAAATATTCTTTTCATTCATTATTCATAATAACGCTTATTCCTCTAACAGGTAAGGAGACAGTTAATAGTGAATGAAGGTATAAAAGCTAATGTTATTAAAGTGAATATGTGAATCCACATAATTTGGCCTCAGAGTTCAACAGACATTTTATTTACTCTTCTTTGGTTTGGAGAAAACTTTATAGACTCCTTTAATGTGGAGGATGCAGATTCTATATTCTTAGTAGCCCCAACAGCCTAGTCTATAGTTTTATATACCAACAGTGTTTAATCGCTTGAATTAAATACTATTGATTAATTTATTAAAAGTACTGGGCTTAATTCACTGGATACACACCAGCATCAACTCTAAAACAAAGAAAAATAGCAAAATGCAGCAGTTCAGTTAGCTTGGTTTTAAAATTCTGTCCCAGAAAATTGAGCTTAGTCTCAAACCCAGGGAGTATGCATTTTTTTATTTTTTATTATTATGTTCAATTAGCCAACATATAGTACATCATTAGTTATTGATGTAGTGTTTAACGATTCATTCCTTGCATATAACACCCTGTGCTTATCACAACACGTGCCCTCCTTAATACCCATCAACAGGTTATTCCACCCCCACCCCCTCCCTTCTGTAACCCTCAGTTTGTTTCCCAGAATCCAGAGTCCCTCATGATTTGTCTCCCTCTCTGATTTCTTCCCATCCAGTTTTCCTTCCCTTCCCCTGTGGTCTTCCATGCTATTCCTCATGTTCCACATATGTGTTCCACATGTGATAATTGTCTTTCTTTGCCTGACTTATTTTACTTAGCATAATCCCCTCCAGTTCCATCCATGTCGATGCAAATGGTGGGTATTCATCTTTTCTGATGGCTGAGCAATATTCCATTGTATATATGTGAGGCCAACACAGGCATGTGAGCCCTCTGTGGCCGTGATTGTTTGTGTGCTGTGGCGCACGCAGGGTAAGGTCGGGAACGCCCAGGTCTGAGAGGGGGAAAAGTCTCCCTCGCCTTGTTGTGTGCCTATGCCTCAGGCATCCGGTCAGCTGAGAAATGGCTCCTGATGTTTCTAATAAATTGTTCCTTGTGACGCTCACCAGAGAGAATGGCTCCGTGTGCGGGAGTGTAATGATCAGATAACATCCTGCTTCAAATGTATATGCGGGGTGTTGTCTGATCCCAGCATTCCTGCATAGGATTTGATTCCATCTCTATGTAGTTTCGGGGAATGGGTCATGAAGTACCTTTGCACAAAAGCTGATCAGAGAATGAGATTTACTTAAGATATGTAATTATTCCGGTGCAACCGGAGTTGATTTGTTTTTGTCCTTTCTTGCGTAAAGAAGTATCGGGATATCTTAATGCTTACATTGTCAATCAGTAACAATATATTTTGATTGTAAAGAGTATATAAGATGTCAAGAAATAAACGGCAGTATGCAGTTGCAAGTGCTGCCTTTGCTCTGCATCCCCTGTGTCCTGGTGATTTCGCGACCCTTACCCAGGGACCCCAACGCACTAGACGTTGACATATATGGACCACATTTTTTTATCCATTCATCTGTTGAAGGACATCTCAGCTCCTTCCAGAGTTTGGCTATTGTGGACATTGCTGCTATGAACATTGGGGTTCAGGTGCCCCTTCTTTTCACTACACCTGTATCTTGGGGGTAAATACCTAGTAGTGCAATTGGTGGGTCATAGCGTAACTCAATTTTTAATGTCTTGAGGAACCTCCATACTGTTTTCCAGAGTGGCTGTACCAGCTTGCATTCCCACAGTGTAAGAAGCTTCCCCTTTCTCCACATCCTCACCAACATTTGTTGTTTTCTGTCTTGTTAATTTTGGCCATTCTAACTGGTGTAAGGTGGTATATCATTGTGGCTTTGATTTGTATTTCCCTGATGGCTAGTTATGTTGAACAATTTTTCATAGGTCTGTTAGTCATCTGTATGTCTTCCTTGGAAAAGTGTCTATTCATGTCTTCTGCACATTTCTTGACTGGATTATTTGTTTTTTGGGTGTTGAGTTTGAGACGTTCTTTATAGATCTTGGATACCAGCCCTTTATCTCTAATGTCATTTGCAAATATCTTCTCCCATTTCATGGGTTGCCTCTTAGTTTTGTTGACTGTTGCTTTTGCTCTGCAGAAGCTTTTTATCTTAATGAAGTCCCAAATATTCATTTTTGCTTTTGTTTCCCTTGCCCTTAGAGACGTGTCTTGCAAGAAGATGCTGTGGCTGATGTTGAAGTGGTTACTGCCTATGTTCTCCTCTAGGATTTGATGGATTCCTATCTCCCACTGAAGTCTCTCATCCATTTTGAGTTTATCTTTGTGTATGGTGTTAGAGAATGGTCCAGTTTCATTCTTTGGCATGTGGCTGTCCAATTTTCCCAACATCATTTATTGAAGAGACTTTTTTCCCGTTGGATACTCTTTCCTGCTTTGTTGAAAATTAGTTGACAAAGGAGGTGAAGGTCCATTTCTGGGCTCTCTATTCTGTTTCATTGATCTGTGTGTTTGTTTTTGTGCCAATACCGGGCAGTCTTGATGACCACAGCTTTGTAATAGAGCTTGAAGTCAGGCATTGTGATGCCCCCAGCTTTGGTTTTCTTTTTCAACATTCTCCTGGTGTTTCGGGGTCTTTTCTGGTTCCATAGAAATTTTAGGATTGTTTGTCCCAGCTCCGTGAAAAATGCTGATGGTATTTTAATAGGGATTGCATTGAAAGTGTAGATTGCTCTGGGCAGCATAGACATTTTCACAATGTTTATTCTTCCAATCCATGAGCATGGAATGTTTTTCCATTTCTCTGTGTCTTCCTCAATTTCTTTCATAAGTGTTCTGTAGTTTCTAGAGTATATAGAAACTACTTTACCTCTTTGGTTAGGTTTATTCCTACATATCTTATGGTTTTGGGGGAGTATGCATTCTTATCAAGAATATCCTGTGCCCTTGTCATTGAGACAGACAGCCACACGATCTTTCCCAAGTAAATGACTGTATTGTTTCTGTCCCACAACTTTGGTAGTGGTGAATTCACCAATAAACAAATGAGAGGGTAAATTGTAATATAATTCTCTTAAAATCCAACTATTGGAGAGAATACAATTGAACTCACCAAGATAAGAAAGGTTAAATACTTCTAATAAAGTTCCTTATATTTTATAGATTTCTTATATCCTTCTATGAATGCTGAATTATATTTTAAATTTTAAAACTTATTTTGTAATGATTTCAATTTTTTCACAGAAAAATAAATTACTTACCTTGTTTTACTTTAACATTCATTCAAGAAAATAGGGCAACTCACAGCTCCACTTAATTTTTTTGTTATTACTTACTGGTGATATTAGATAATCCCCTCTAAAGGAGTCCATGTGATATCACTTCAAGACATGGTGGGAAAAAAAAACTGGATTGGCAATGTGGGATTAATTGTGTCTTGAAAGACCTGGCCTTTTGGACAGTGTCAATGGCTGCAAAAAGATGATTATGCAATAGATGCTTAAAGAATCCTCTGTACCTATTTCTCATTTGCATAATGCGATTGTGAAATGATAATAATCTCACTTTGGAATGTTTTTGTGAGAACAAGAGATGATCTATATAGTGCACCTAAAACAGCATGCTGTACCTAACACATGGCAACATCTCAATTAATATTATCTTTCCCCATTTTTCTCCTGAAATTGAGGGTCCAGAATAAAATGAAAATATTCATTTTAAAGGTGAACATTTAAAACTTTATTTTCCTAAATTGTAAATACCCAAAGCATTAACTTCCCCTACTAAAGGTTGACCACAGGTATCCAGTTGGCCAAAGCTGAAAAAAGAAAAATGACATTATGGGAGGCATGACCAAGAATGCTGATAGTGAAGATAGTCACTGCTAAAGGTTGAAATTGAAAGAAGCACCCATAATTTGACCTAAGTATGGAAACCAAACCTTTCGAAAAAATTTAGAAGTTTGCTTTGCCATTTTGGCTTAACTTAATTTCTTTTATCTGAATTAAAATGTACTTAAAACCTGTATTTCAAAAAAATATAAAACAGGCAAAGAAGCATAACATTTAACCTATATTCATCTGAAATACATATTCCTATATACAGAGAGCCTGGACAAGTGTCAAATGGAACAAGCAATTAGTTGCTCTCTAACAGTGAGTAGTTCAAACTGTAACATCATTCCAGCCGTGATTAAGAATGATATAGCACATTGTCATTGTCAATGCTATTCAGCCAATGTAAACCTTAGTTAGAAATGTACTTGTCAGAGAAAAATGTGCCTTTGATTTCTATTACACTTTTCCAGTAATTGCTGTCATCAGTGGCAGGTTATTATTACAGTTGAATAGAATTTCAGTAATTACTTTTGCACAGATTCTAACAGCTTTTAGATTGAAGGATATTCTGACAGTTTGAATACTCTTAACAACAATTACCTTTTTCTTGGTTAACACTGATTCAGGAAAATTAAAATTTAAATCTTTTAAGAGGAAACATGTATGTCACTAGTTAGTAGGTTGATACAAAAATGTGTAAATTGCAGAATGACAAATTTTTTAATGTTTTTTTTCCTCTTATGTATTTTTTTTTAAAGATTTTATTTATTTATTTGACAGAGAGAGACACAGCGAGAGCAGGAACACAAGCAGGGGGAGTGGGAGAGGGAGAAGCAGGCTTCCTGCCGAGCAGGGAGCCCGATGCGGGGCTCGATCCCAGGACCCTGGGATCATGACCTGAGCCGAAGGCAGACGCTTAACGACTGAGCCACTCAGGCGCCCCTCCTCTTATGTATTTTTGAAAATCAGCATTAAAGGAGATACAGACCATACTGGTTAAATTAATAGCAAGTAATATGGAATGATTAAAAGCAGTCTTCAATTCAATTATTAACAGAAATTACTGTACTAGTATAATGAGAAAAATGTGTGCATGAGAAAAACATAGACATGGCTATTTATATATGCATGCCTTATTTACCTATGCATATGACTATAAATGCCTTGAATAAATGGAGACCAATGTACATACACATGCCTACATTTTTCACAGAGTGGAAATATGTTTCTAAGAGATTTGCATTCTGTGACATTAAAACTGTCTGCTTATGTAAAGTGAAAAGAGGAATTGAAGCAATTAACCAAAACATTTAGGAGCAAACCACTTTGGTATGAGTTTTTGAAGCATCCAGATAATTGAAACCAGAGAATGTGGAATGTAAACTATCCAGATAATCACTTGAATTCTTTATTCAGTTTTGTAGCACTCACTTAAAAATGCCCAAAATATGCAGTCAAATTTGGAATATTCCTTACATATTAACTAGTACAATTAACCATCACTTTGAGGAGTTTTTTGTAAATGAAGGCAAGAATGAAAAAGTAAAAAAAAAAAGAATCTAAACAAAGGCTTCTAAATAAATCTTATCAAAATACTGTTTTCAGGTACTAAAATAAAGTATGATACATAGAAAGTATCAATTTCAAAAATTGTTTTTTTATAAATATAGCATGAATGCTACCAAAAATTAAAAGCCTGTTATGAGGGAAAAAACGAGGGACAAAAGACCAAATAGGAAAACAAGTTATTTTCCATGTTGTAAAAACAGTTCAATAGATATTTGGAAAACCAACTCTTCTCCCCAAAGTAATAGTATGGGGAAAACTAAAATGAAATACCATCAAATTCCATAGCCTACGAAAAGCTACATTTAACCATAAAAGGTAATGTATGTATGGGAGCCCATTATACTCCATGTGATATTGATTTAATTGTTTTGTTATAAATATAATAAAAAAACTTGTCAAACTGTATTGAAGAATTTACATGAAATTACTGTAGACTATTTTCTAGAATCATAAATAAGATTTGGAACTACAATAACCATGTCAAAAAATTTATCAGATCCAACTACTGAGGTTAAATATCAAAGTCCCTTACTCATTACTAAGGTCAAAAACACTAACAGATTCTTCAAAGCTCTAAATATTTTACACATACAAAATAGCTCTACTACCAAAATACATTACTTTCCTTCATAGCTATCTCAATGAATAATGGCCATTTTCATTACTAATTGTCCTGCTTATCTATATATAAAACTAATAGTAACTAATAAATTTTAAAACATCAGTTGCAAATAACTTGATCAGGGAGAAAATTGAAATGCCTCAGGGGCTGGTGTTCTGTTTCATTATATGGCTGTCAATAGTTTGGCATAGATGTGCTTCCAAATTAATGAAGAGTTCAGTAAGTTCATACACTTTATTAGGTGGATAATAAGCCATAGGATGGATATACAACAATGAATAAAACTACTTTGGTATTGATGGATATTCAGGCTCTTGGGTTTTTTTTCTCACCATTTATCTCCAATCCTAGATAGTGACAGGTAAAATATAGGTGTTGAACAAATATATTTGAATAAGGAAGTAAATGAGTAAGTGAATAACTGGTATTTTCAGTCTATATGATAGATTCTAAAAAGAGGAAATACAGGACCAAATTACATTTCCATTTCTTCTGTTTTAGATTTTCAAAAATGTTATTTTTTAAATAATTTCTCAAAGTAATACATGAATAGCATTTTAAAACTCAAGTTCACAGTCTCAAACTATTCTTCCATTGATCCCAATGTAAAGATTAGAAAAACTGCAAAATGTTGAGGGATTTTTTTAAAATTATATTCTTAGCATTTGTTGGAAATTTTCAATCTAGATATTCGTGTCATTTAGAGGTGGAAAATTCACTTGTATTCTTTCATGATTTCATCATTTGTTTAATCAGTGCATTTTTAGGTATCTGTTGGGGTTAATGTAGGACATGAAATCAGTCATAATACCTGGACTGCTAAAATGTAACACAGAGGCCATTGGGTGCAAGGGAAGGTTTTGGAGAAGGGCATGGGCCTTTGGAATGCCGAGGCCTGCGTGACCACTCTGCCATTGGAATGCCACGGGGAGTTGCCTTCCCTGAAACTTTCTTAGCCCAAACAGCTGCCCTGTGATCTAAGATGTAAGCATTGTCCCTTAGGCTATGATTAGCAGAACTCGCAGATTAGCATATCGAACACACAGATTTAGCATATCGTATCTTCCCTGTAAACAGATCCTCCTAGTTTCAGTAAGACCACTTGTCACACATCACGTGCTTGAGAAACAGTGATAAGGATTTGTGATTATCCTGAAGGACCAGTAAAAGCGGAAGCAAAGAACAAAGGGTCTTCGTCTCTGAGCATTGACCCCCTTGCCTTCTCCTCTCTTTCACAGCAAAGTTTGGAGTAATCTTTCATCCGTTGGTACAGGGATTGCTGGCCATTTCCGGCAGGTATCCTTACCCAAATTTTAATATGTATTTAGTAATTTATTTAATATTATTTATTTAATAATAATAGAGTATTAAATTAATAAAAATAATTAATAATTAACCAAATAATTACCCAAATATTAATACTGAAATAATCCTTTAGGTCAAATATTTTTTTCTGTCCTATATTCTAACTTTGACATTTTGTTTTTCATGCTGGAAATATTGACATTCACTTCCCTCCTATTAATTTCTTTGCAATTTTACAATTTTATATATACATATAATATATTGTATGCATATACATACAATACATACAAATAAATACATACAATACATACATGTATATACATTTTATGTATATACATACAAATAAATACATTTTATATATATAAAGTTTTATATATATATGTATATATATATATACACACACACACACATAGAGAGAGAGTTAAATAACAGCTTAGAAACATATTTTTAAGCTGTTATTTAAATTTCAGTTAGTTAGGGGAACCTGGGTGGCTTAGTGAGTTAAACATCTGACTTAGGCTCAAGTCATGATCTCAAGGCTGTGAGATCGAGCCCATGCCAGGCTCCACACTGAGCATGGAGTCTGCTTAAAATTCTTTCTCTCCTCTCTCTGCCCCCACCTCCCCAGATCATGTGCTCTAAATTAACTAATTAATTAATTTATTCAAGTTGGTTGACATACAGTGTAATATTAGTTTCAGGTGTACAATATAGTGATTCAACACTTCCATACAATGCCTGGTGCTCATCGCAGCAAGTGCACACCTTAAACCTCATCACCTATTTAACCCCATTCCACAATCTACCTCCTTTCTGGTAACCATCAGTATGTTCTCTATAGTTTAGAGTCTGTTTCTTGGTGTGCCTTACTTTTTTTCCCTTTGCTCATTTGTTTTGATTCTTAAATTCCACATATGATTTAACTTTTATGGCTGAGTAATATTCCATTATATATATATGTGTGTGTGTGTGTGAATATTCTATTATATATATATGTGAATATTCCATTATATATATATATATATGTGTGTGTATATCACATATTCATTACTCATTTATAAGTTAATGGACAAGTATTCTGTTTCCATAATTTGGCTACTGTAGATAATGTTGTTCTAAATATCAGGGTGCATGTATTCCTTGGAATAGTATTTTGTATTCTTTGGGTAAATACCTAGTAGTGCAATTGCTGAATCATAGGATAGTTTCATTTTTAACATCTTTTTTTTAAGATTTTTTAATTTATTCATTTGACAGAGAGAGACACAGTGAGAGAGGGAACACAAGCAGAGGGAGTAGGAAAAGGAGAAGCAGGGAGCCCAATGCGGAACTTGATCCCAGGACCCTGGGATCATGACCTGAGCTGAAGGCAGATGCTTAACAGCTGAGCCACCCAGGTACCCCCCCTTTTTAACATCTTGAGGAACCTTCATACCATACCATTTTCCAGTGTGGCTGCAGAGGTTTGCATTCCCACAAACAGTGCAAGAGGGTTCCTTTTTTTACATATCCTTACCAACACCTGTTGTTGCCTGTATTGTTGATTTTAGACATTCTGACAGGTGTGTAGTGATATCACATTGTAATTTTTTTTTTAATTTTTTGCCTTTTATTTTTTTAACTTTTTATATTTCAAGTTTTATTTAAATTTTAGTTAGCTAACACATACCATAATAGTAGTTTCAGGAGTAAAATTTAGTGATTCATCACTTACATATAATACCCAATGCTCATCACAAATGCCCTCTTTAATACCCACCACCCATTTAGCCCAGTCCCCACCCACCTCCCTCCAGCAAGCCTCAGGTTGTTTTCTTTTTTTTCTAAAGATTTTATTTATTTATTTTGAGAGAGAGATAGATCACGAGCAGAGGGGAAGGGCAGAGGGAGAAGCAGGCTCCCCACTGAGCAGGGAGCCCGATGTGGGACTCGATCCCAGGACCCTGAGATCATGACCCGAGCCAAAGGCAGACGCTTAACCAACTGAGCCACCCAGGCACCCCTCAGGTTTTCTATAGTTAAGAATCTCTTATGGTTTGCCTCCTTATTTTTTTTTTCCCCTTTCACATATGTTTATGTGATTTTTTTCTTAAATTCCACATATGAGTGAAATCATAGAGTATTTACCTTTCTCTGACTAACATATTTCACTGAGAATAATGCACTCTAGCTCCATCCACATCATTGCAAATGGCAAGATTTCACTCTCTTTGATGGCTGAATAATATTTCACTATATATATACGACATCTTTATCCATTCATCAGTTGATGGACATTTGGGCTACTGTGGATAATGCTGCCAAAAACATCGGGGTGCATGTGCCTTTTGAATCAGTATTTTTGTATCCTTTGAATAAATACCTAGTAATGCAATTGGTGGGTCATAGGATAGTTCTATTTCTAACATTCTGAGGAACCTCCATAATCTTTTCCAGAGTGGCTGCACCACTTTGCATTTCCACCAACATTATAAGAGAGTTCCCCTTTCTCTGCATCCTTGTCAACATCTCTGGTTTCCTATGTTGTCAATTTTAGCCATTCTTACAGGTGTGAGGTGGTATCTCATTGTAGTTTTGATTTGCATTTCCATGATGATGAGTGATGTTGAGGATCTTTTCATGTGTCCGTTAGCCATCTCCATATTTTCTTTGGAAAAATGTCTGTTCATGTCTTCTGCCCATTTCTTAACTGGATTATTTGTTTTTTGGGTGTTGAGTTTGATAAGTTCTTTATAGATTTTGGAAACTAACCCTTTATTAGATATGTCATTTGAAATATCTTCTCCCATGCTGTAGGTTGCCTTTTAGTTGTGTTGTTCATTCCATTTGCTGTGTACAAACTTTTTAAAGAATTTTTTTAAGATTGATTGATTGCTTTTAGAGTGAGAGGAAGTGAGAGTGGGGGGTAGAAGGAGAAGGAGAGTCTTAAGCAGACTCTATGTTAAGTGCAGAGCCCAATGTGGGTCTCAATCTCACAACCTTGAGATCACTACCTGAGCCAAAACAAAGAGTCGGGTGTTTAACAGATTGCATCACCCAGGAACCCCTGCACAAGCTTGTTATTTGATGAAATCCCAATAGTTCATTTTTGCTTTTGTTTCCCTTGCCTCTGGAGACATGTCTAGCAAGAAGTTGTTATGGCTGATGTCAAAGAGTTTGCTAACTGTTCTCTTCTAGGATTTGGTGGTTTCCTGTCCCACATTTAGGTCTTTCATCCTTTTTGAATTTGTTTTTATGTATGATGTAATAACCTGGTCCAGTTCCATTTTCTGCATGTTGCTGTCCATTTTTTTCCAACTCCATTTGTTGAAGAGACTGTCTTTTTTCCATTGGACATTCTTTCCTGCTTTGTCAAATATTAGTTGGCCATATACCTGTGAGTCCATTTCTGGGTATTCTATACTGTTCCTTAGATCTATGTGTCTGTTTTTGTGCCAATGCCATGCTGTCTTTATCTCCACAGCTTCATCATATAGCTTGATGTCCAGAATTATGATATCTTTAGTTTTGCTTTGCTTTTTCAAGATTACTTTGGCTATTTGGGGTCTTTTGTGGTTCCATACAAGTTTTAGAATTGTTTGTTCTAGCTCTGTGAAAAATGCTGGTGGTATTTTGATAGGGATTCTGTGAAATGTGTAGATTGCTTTGGGTAGTGTAGACATTTTAAAAATATTGGGGCGCCTGGGTGGCTCAGTTTTTAAGCATCTGCCTTTGGCTCAGGTCATGATCTCAGGGTCCTGGGATCAAGCCCTGTGTCCAGCTCTGGGCTCAGCGGGAAGCCTGCTTCTCCCTCTCCCCCTCCTCCTGCTTATGTTCCCTCTCTCGCTGTCTCTCTGTCAGATAAATAAATAAAAAATCTTTAAAAAAATATTTGTTCTTCCAATCCATGAGCATGGGATGTTTTTCCATTTCTTTGTGTCCTCTTTAATTTCTTTTGTAAATGATCTATAGTTTTCATAGTACAAATCTTTGACCTCTTTAGTCAGGTTTGTTCCTTGGTATCTTATGGGTTTTGGTGCAGTTGTAAATGGGATCGATTACTTGATTTCTCTTTCTGCTTCTTCATTGTTGGTGTATAGAAATCTAACAGATTTCTGTATGTTTATTTTGTATTCTGTGACTTTACTGAATTTGTGTATCAGATCTAGCAATTTTTCAGTGGAGTCTTTCAGGTTTCCTACACAGGGTGTCATGTGTCTGTGAATAGTGGAAGTTTGACTTCTTCTTTCCAGATTTAGATGCCTTTTATTTCTTTTTGTTGTCTATTCTGGCTAGGACTTCCAGTACTATGTTAAATAACAGTGGTGAGAGTGGACATCCCTGTTTTATTCTTGACCATAGAGGAAAAGCTCTGTTTTTCCACATTGAGGATGATATGAGCTGTGGGTCTTTCATATATAGCCTTTATTATGTTGAAGTATGTTCCCTCTATACCCAGTTTGTTGAGGGTTTTTATCAAGAATGGGTGCTGTACTTTGTCAAATGATTGTCTGCATCTATTGAGAGGACCATATGGTTCGTATCCTTTCTTTATATTTTCAGTTTGCCTTTCCCTGATGATCAGTGATGTTCAGCATCTTTTCATGTGTCTATTAGACATCTGTATATCTTCTTGGGGAAAATGTCTATTCATGTCTTCTGCCCATTTATTAACTGGATTATTGGTTTTTTGGGTGATGATTTTGATAATTTCTTTATAATTTTTGGATAATAACCCTTTATCAGATATGCCATTTTGTAAATGTCCTCTTCCATTCCATAGGTTGCTTTTTAGTTTTTTTGATTGTTTGTTTTGCTGTACAGAAGATTTTTATTCTGATGTAGTCCCAATAGTTTATTTTTTCTTTTGTTTCCCTTGCCTCAGGAGACATGTTTAGAACCAGTTTGCTATGGCCAAGATCAAAGAAGTTACTGCCTGTGTTCTCTTCTAGGATTTTTATAGTTTTAGGTGTCACATTCAGGTCTTTAAAACATTTTGAATTTATTTTTGTGTATGGTGTAAGAAAGTGGTCTGTTGGTGGGAATGAAAACTGGTGCAGCCACTCTGGAAAACATTATGGGTGGAGGTTCCTCAAACAGTTAAAAATAGAACTACCCTACAAGCCAGCAATTGTATTTCTAGGTATTTACCTAAATAATACAAAAATATTAATCCTAAGGTATACACACACTCTGTTTCTTATAACAGCATTATCTACAATAGCCAAATTATAGATACAGAACAAGTGTCCATTGGCTGATAAATGGATAATGAAGGTATGCTATATATATGTGTGTGTGTGTGTACTCAACCATAAAAAAATTAAATCTTGCCATTTGCAACAACCTTAATGTAGCTACAGAGTATTACGCTAAGCAAAATAATTCAGCCAGAGAAAGAGAAATACAGTATGATTTCACTCAATGTGGAATTTAAGAATCAAAACAAATGAGAAAAGTAAAAAAAAAAAAAAAAAAGGGAGAGAGAGAAAGGCAAACTAAGAAATAGATTTTTAGATATAGAGAACATATTGTTAGTTACCAGAAGGGAGGTGGGTAGGGGTGTGGGTTAAATAGGTGATGAGGATGAAGAAATGCACTTGTGATAAGCACTACGTGTTGTATGGATCTGTTTAATCATTATATTATACACCTGAAACTAATATTATACTGTATACCAACTAACTAGAATAAAAAAAAAAAAAAAAACTTAAAAAAATATTCACCATGATAACATGGGATTTATTCCTGTGCTGCAAGGGTGGTTCAATATTCACAAATCAGGGGATGTAATACATCACATTAATAAAAGAAAGGAAAAGAACCATATAATCATTTCAATAGACATAGGAAAAACATTTGGCAAAGTACCACATTCATTCATGATAAGACCCCTCTACAAATTAGCGATAGAGGGAACATACTTCAACATAATAAAAGTGGTATATGAAAAACTCACAGCTAATATCATCCTCAATGGGAAAAACAGAGCTTTTCCTCTATTGTCAGGAACAAGACAGGGATGTCCACTCACACCACTGTTATTTAACATAGTACTGGAAGTCCTAGCCAGTACAATCAGACAACAAAAAGAAATAAAAGGCATCCAAATCTGGAAGGAAGAAGTCAAACTTTCACTATTTGCAGACAACAGGATTCTCTATGTTGAAAACCTGTAAGATTCCACCAAAAAACTGCTACAATCTCAGGAAACCAACTGAGGGTTTCTGGAGTGGTGGGGGGTGGGAGGGATGCGGTGGTTGGGTGATAGACATTGGGGAGGGTATGTGCTTTGGTGAGTGCTGTAAATCGTGTAAGACTGTTGAATCACAGACCTGTACCTCTGAAACAAATAATACATTATATGTTAAAAAAAAAAAAAAGAAGAAGAAGAAGAAGAAGAAGATAGCAGGAAGGGAAAAATGAAGGGGGGGGGAACCGGAGGGGGAGACAAACCATGAGAGACTATGGACTCTGAGAAACAAACTGAGGGGTCTAGAGGGGAGGGGGGTGGGGGGATGGGTTAGCCTGGTGATGGGTGTTAAAGAGGGCATGTACTGCATGGAGCACTGGGTGTTATATGCAAACAATGAATCATGGAACACTACATCAAAAACTAATGATGTAATGTATGGTGATTAACATAACATAATACAAGAAAACTGCTACAACTGTTAAACAAATTCACTAAAGTCACAGGATACAAAATCAACATACAGAAATCTGCTGCATATCTCTACACCAATAATGAAGCAGCAGAAAGACAAATTAAGGAATGAATCTCATTTACAATTGCACCAAAAACCGTAAGATACCCAGGAACAAATCTCACCAAAGAGTTAAAAGACCTGCACTTTGAAAACTATAAAACACTGATGAAAGATCTTGAAAATGGTAAAGAAATGGAAAGACCACCCATGTACCTGGATTGGAAGAACAAATATTCTTAAAATGTCTAAACTACCCAAAGCAATAAACGCATATAATGCAATTCCTATCAAAATAACATTATTCATAGAGCTAGAACAAACAGTCCTAACATTTGTATAGAGCCACAAAAGACCCCAAATAGTTAAAGGAACTTTGAGAAAGAAAAGTAAAGCTGGAGGCATCACAATTTCAGACTTCAATTTATATTACAAAGCTGCAGTGATCAAAATAGTATGGTAGTGGGACAAAAAGGAGCACATAGATCAATAGAACAGAATGGAAAACCCAAAAATGAACCTACAACTATATTGTCAATCTACAGTGAAGCAGGGAAGAATATGCAATGGGAAAAAGACAGTCTTTTCAGCAAATGGTATTGGGAAAACTGGACAGCAACATGCAAAAATGAAAATTATATATGCATTTATTTTTTGTACTCCTAAGTACTCTGTTCTTTGGCATTCTCTCTTTATCATACCTTATTTTCTTGTTGTAAACAATATATATTCATGAAACTCTTTGAATTTAATAACTAACATATGTTTTGTAAATTCTGTTTTGTACATTATATTTAGTCCATGGTTTATCATGAAAGAAGATAGCTATCATGCTTAACCACCACTGATTCCATAATATAAAACATTGAACTTAATTTGAAATATGCTATAACTAAAAATTGTAAAGAAATCTTTTAGTAATCATATCCAGGCAATCAACACCCTGATTAAAAAGTAGGACATTTTTAGCACCTCAGAAATCCTTCCTATGCCTCTTCCAGTCATTTACCTCTGGAGTTATTACTATCTTGCATTCTATCACCATAAGTAACTTTTTTCTAATTTTTTATCTTTATATAAGTTATATAGTGTGTACTTCTTTTGTGTTTGGTTTCTTTCTTTCAGCATTACATTTGTGAGTTCTATGTTGTTGTGTATAATAATAGTTTCTTTATACTTATTGCTATGTATTGAATAAAGAAAACACTATCCATTCTACACTTAATGGGTATTTGGGTTATACAGGTGTGAGACAAATACTGAGAGAATCACTATGAACACTATGAGCACATGTCTTTTGGTGAATGCATGCATGTATTTCTTTTGGGTATATCTATTGTGAATCTTTGGGTCATAAAAATTAAAATATTTAGCTTTACTGACACTGTCAAGAAGATAATCAAAGTGATTATACCAACATATACTTAAGCAGCATATTATAGTCCAGTGTCTCCACATTTTTAGGAACAGGTAGTATTTTGAGTCTTAATTTTGCCATTCTAGCAAGAATATATTAGTATCTCATGCACCCCTATGTTTATAGCAGCATTATTTACCATTGCCAAATTATGGAAGCAGCCCAAATATCCACCCATTGATGAATGGATAGATTCCACCACAGTGAAATATTATTCAGCCATAAAAAAGAATGAAATCATGCCATTTGCTATGACACAGATGGAACTAGGGAGTATAATGCTAAGTGAAATAAATCAGTCATTGAAAGAAAAATACCCTATGATTTCACTCATATGTGGACTTTAACAAAAACAAGTGAGCAAAAGTGGAAAAAAAAATGGGAGACAAATAAAGAAACAAATTCTTAATTATAGAGAAAAATCTGGTGGTCACCCAAGGGACCACAGGGTGGGTGGGGGTAGGCGAAATAGTTGATGGGGATTAAGGTGTGCTCTTTTCAAGATGAGCACCAGATGATGTATGGGATTGTTGAACCACTATATTGTATATCTGAAACTAATAAAACAGTGTATGTTTTAAAAATTAATATACTAGGAACTCATTTGCATTTCTCTGATGACTGACAAAATTGAACACCATTTACTATGGTTATTGGTCATTTAATTATTCTGTTTTATAAAATGACCATTCAAGAATTTTGCTCAGTTTTCTATTGGGTTGTCTGTCCTTTTCTGATTAAATTATATGAATATTCATTTTTATATTATGGATACAAGTCCTTTGTCATATCTATATATCTGTATATCTATATAAATGTATAATATTTCCCACCCTGTATTTTGCTATGGTACTTCCTCAATGGTATCTTTTGATGAACAGAAGTACTTACTTTTTTAAAAACAATATTATTAAGATATAATTCACATATTGTAGAATTCACCCTTAATTTAACGCATATAATGTATTGGTTTATAGTATAATCACATAATTGTGCAAACATCACCACAAACAATTTTATATCTCTCTTATCCCCAAAATAAAATCCTATGTCTATTACCAGTTTCTTTCAATTTCCATCCAAAGGCCAGCCCTAGGCAACCACCAATTTACTTTATAAGACTTTTATGAAGATATCAAATAAATCTGTCTTATAATATGTGACTAGCTTTTGTTACTTAACATAATTTCTCAAGGTTCACCCATACTGTATCATGTGTTAATACTTTTTTTTTTTTTGCCAGATAGTATTTCATTGCATTGATATACCACATTTAATTTATCCATTCATTAGTTGATGGACATTTTAAGTTATTTTCATCTTTCTATCATGAATAATCCTGATATGTCCATATGAGTAGTAGTTTTTGTGAACATGTTTTCATTTCTCCTGGGTTTATACCTCAGAGTAAAATTACTAGGTCATATGATAATTTTTTTTTTTTAATATTTTTAGGAAGTGTCAAACTATTTTCCAAAGCAGGTGCACGATTTTATATGCCCATTTGCAATGTATAAGTACTCATTTTCTCCAAATACTTGCCAATACGTCTTATCATTTGTTCTTTTTGTAACAGTCATTCTAGTGCATGCAAAGTATAGCTCATTGTGGTTTTGATTAGCATTCCCCAAATGACTCATCTTTTCATGTGTTTATTGGCCATTTTGGAGGATAAGTGGCTATGTAACTCTTTTACCCATTTAAAAAATTTGTTGCCTTTTATCATTGTTATAAATGTTCTTTTCATAGTCTAGGTAAAAGTACCTTATCAGATATATAATTTCAAATATTTCCTCCCATTCTGTGAGTTATCTTTTTAGTTTCTTAATAATGTAATTTGGTGGTTTGTTTTTTTTTTCTTTTTTTTTTTTTCTTTTTTTTCTTTTCTTTTTTTTTTTTTAAGATTTTATTTATTTATTTGACAGAGAGAGACACAGCGAGAGAGGGAACACAAGCAGGGGGAATGGGAGAGGGAGAAGCAGGCTTCCCGCGGAGCAAGGAGCCCGATGCGGGGCTCGATCCCAGGACCCTGGGATCATGACCTGAGCCGAAGGCAGACGCTTAACGACTGAGCCACCCAGGCGCCCCTGTTTTTTTTTTTTCTTGAGAGATAACATGCAGTAGCAGGAATGATGGGCAGAGGGGGAGAGAGAATCTTAAGGAAGCTCCATGCTCAGTGGAGAGCCCAACTTGGGGCTAGATCTCATAATCTTGAGATCATGACCTGAGCCAAAATCAAGAGTCAGGCACTTAACCAACTAAGCCACCCAAGTGCCCTTGAATTATGTTTTTTGATGATATTTTTTGATGATGTCCTATTTATTTTTCCTTTTGTTAGTTTTGTTTTTGGTGTCATATCTAAGAAACCATTGTCTATTCCAAAGTCACAGAGATTTATGCCTATGTGTTCTTCCAAGAACATCACAGTTTTAGCTATAATTTTAGGTCTATTCAATTTCGAGTTAATTTCAGTGTATGGCATGAGTAGGGGGTCCAGATTCATTTTTTGCATATAGATTCCAAGTTGTTCAGCACCACTTGTTGAAAAGGCTATTCTCCCCAGATTGAATTCTCTTGGCAACTTTTCAGAAATCAATTGGCAGATGGGGCACCTGGGTGGCTCAGTTGTTAAGTGTCTGCCTTCAGCTCAGGTCATGATCCCAGGGGTCCTGGGATCAAGCCCCGCATCAGGCTCCCTGTTCAGCAGGAAGGCTGCTTTTCCCTCTCCCACTCCCCTTGCTTGTGTTCCTGCTGTCACTATCTCTCTCTCTGTCAAATAAATAAATAAAATATAAAAAACAAAACAAAACCAAAAAAAGGAAATCAATTGGTGGAGAAGAGTGCTAGCAAGATGACAGAGGAGTAGGAGATGTAAATTTTGTCTGGTCCCAGGAATTCAGCTAGATAGTTATCAAACCATTCTGAACACCTATGAACTCAATAGACCATCGAAGAAAAGAATAACAGCAACTCTATGAACAGAAAAGTGATCACTTTCTGGAAAGTAGGATATGCAGACAAGTGAATCTGAGGCAATATATGGGAAGACAGACCTTGGGGGGAAGGAGCTTCCATCAGCCAGCTACCTGCAAGTGATAGAGCAGTGAAGCACAAAATCGGAACTTTTAGAAGTCTTCTCTGCTGAGGGACATCACTCCAGTGGCTTTGTGGGGGTTGGAACCCTTGCTGAGACAGTGTGGTCTCAGGACCCTTGGTGTCCAAGGAAAGACTGAGGGTGCCTGAGTGTGGCAGAGCTCCCAGGTATTGGAGTGAAGAAGCTGGCTAAAAAGAGTAGGCTGAGGAGTGGGCTCTCAGCTCCAGGTTGCCATAAACTGTGATCCATGCAAGAGTCAGGCCACTCTATTTCGAGCAGGGGCCCAACAAGCAGCAGGTCCGGGAAGAATCCCTTTCATCCCCCAGGAGAAGCAGCATGGGAGTGTGCCTCAGGAATCTATTGGGTTTGGAGCCTCCAAACGGGGTTGTGTGCCAGAGATAAAAGTGCTTGGTCACAGACCAGATGAGCACATCGTGCAGCTGGAGCCCAATGACAGAAGAGTGACTGCTTTTCTCTGAGGGAACACTGAGGAGTGGGGCTCTGAGCTCTCGGGTCCTCTGGGCCAGGGAGTGGGAGGCCGCCATTTTCATTCTTGTCCTCTAAAGCTGTACAAAAAGCCTTCAGGGTACAAAGTAACTGAGATCAAACCTGAGCAGATTACTTAAACTGGCCCCTGGCAAGGGTGGTGCAATTCTGCATTGGGCAAAGACATTTGAGAATCACTGCAACAAGCCCCTCCCCCAGAAAATCAGCAAGAACATCCAGCCAAAACCCAAGTTTACTGATCAGTGAGAACTGCAAAACTCCAGTGCTAGGAGAATACAGCACATAGATTTCATGGTTTTTTTCCCATGATTTTTTACACTTTCAAAGTTAATTTTTTAAATTTTCTTTATTTTTTTCCTTTTCTACTTATTTTTTAAAAATTTTTCTTCTTTCTTTTTTCAACTAACTTCTTATCAATTCCTTTTTTAAAATCTTTTTTAATTTTCATTTTTAAGTCATATTCTATCCCTTCATTGTATTTAACCTTATTTTTTGTGTATAAATAAATAAATAAATATATATATATAAATATAAAAAATATATATATATATATGTTTTACTTTCTTTAAAATTTTGGAATACACTTTCTTCTAACAGACCAAAATATACCCTAAATCTAGTGTATGGCTTTATTCTATTCACCCGCCTGATAACATTCTCTCCTTTCCTTTGTTTTTTTGTTTTTTTGTTTTTTAAATTTTCTTCTTTCTTATTTCAACCAAGTTTTTATCTTATCAATTCCTTTTTAAAAATCTTTTTAAATTTTCATTTTTAGAGTCATATTCCTTCCCTCCATTGGATTTACCCTTATTTTCCTATATATTTAGGTTTTTCTTTCTTTAAAATTTTGGGAGGCAGTCTCTTCTAACAGACCAAAATACGCCCAAAATCTAGTGTGTGTTTCTGTTCTATTCATCAGGCTGATCATATTATTATTATTACTATTATTATTATTTTTATTATTTTGCTTCTTTTCCCCTAGTTTCGGGTCTCTTCTAATTTCTTTAGTGTGTATTTTTCTGGGGTTTTTATTACCATTTTAGCCCTTTATTCTCCCATTCATCTATTCTTTTCTGGACAAAATGACAAAATGGAAAAACTCACGTCAAAAAATAAATAAAAACAAGAGGCAGTACTGACTGCCAGGGACCTAATCAACATGGACATTAGTAAGATGTTCGAAATAGAGTTCAGAATGATGATTATAAAGATACTAGCTGGGCTTAAAAAAAGCATAGAAGATACTAGAGAATCCCTTTCTGGAGAAATAAAATCTAACCACGTCAAAATCAAAAAGTCTATTAATGAGATGCAATAAAAAATGGAGGCTCTAACTGCTAGGATAAATGAGGCAGAAGAGAGAATTAGTGATCTAGAAGACCAAATGATGGAGAATAAAGAAGCTGAGAAAAAGAGAGGTAACCAACTACTGGATCACGAGGGGAAAATTTGAGAAATAAGTGACACCATAAAACGAAACAATATTAGAATAATTGGGATCCCAGGGGCGCCTGGGTGGCTCAGTCGTTAAGCGTCTGCCTTCGGCTCAGGTCATGATCCCAGGGTCCTGGGATCGAGCCCCACATTGGGCTCCCTGCTCCGTGGGGGGCCTACTTCTCCCTCTCCCACTCCCCCTGCTTGTGTTCCCTCTCTCGCTGTTTCTCTCTCTGTCAAATAAATAAAATCTTAAAAAAAAAAAAAAAAAAAGAATAATTGGGATCCCAGAAGAAGAAAGAGAGAGAGGGGCTGAAGCCATATTGGAGCAAATTGTAGTGGAGAATTTGCCTAATTTGGGGAAGGAAACAAGCATCAAAATCCAGGAGGCATAGAGAACACCCTCAAAATCAATAAAAATAGGTCAGCACCCCGATATCTAACAGTAAAACATAACAAATCTCAGAGACAAAGAGAAAATCCTGAAAGCAGCTTGGGACAAGAAATCTGTAACCTACAATGGTAGAAACATTATATTGGCAGCAGACCTATCCACAGAGACCTGGTAGGCCAGAAAGGACTGGCATGATATATTCAGGGCACTAAACGAGAAAAAAAGAATGCAGCCAAGAATGCTATATCCACCTAGGCTGTCATTGAAAATAGAAGGAGAGATAAAAAGCTTCCAGGACAAACAAAAATTAAAAGAATTTGCATACACCAAACCAGCCCTACAAGAAACATTGAAAGGGGTCCTCTAAGCAAGAAAAGAGCCTAAAAGTAACATTGACCAGAATGGAACAGAGACAATATATAGTAACAGTCACCTTACAGGCAATACAATGGCACTAAATTCATATCATTCAATAGTTACCCGAATGTAAATGGGCTAAATGCTCCAATCAAAAGACACAGGGTATCAGAATGTATAAAATAAACAAGACTCATTGATATGCTGTCTGCAAGAGACTCATTTTAGACCCAAAGACAACACCAGATTTAAAATGAAGGGGTGGAAAACGATTTACCATGCTAATGGACATAAAAAGAAAGCTGGGGTGGCAATCTTTATATCAGACAAATTAGATTTTAAAACAAAGAATACAATAAGAGATGAGGAAGGACTCTATATCATACATTTTTTTAAAGATTTTATTTATTTATTTGACAGAGAGAGACATAGCGAGAGAGGGAACACAAGCAGGGTGAGTGGGAGAGGGTGAGTGAGAAACAGGCTTCCCATGGAGCAGGGAGCTCAATGTGGGGCGCGATCCCAGGACCCTGGGATCATAACCTGAGCTGAAGGCAGACGCTTAACGACTGAGCCACCCAGGTGCTCTTGACTCTATATCATACTTAATGGGTCTATCCAACAAGAAGATTTAACAATTGTAAATATTCATGTCCCTAACATGGCAACAGCCAATTATATAAGCCAATTAATAACAAAATCAAAGGAACACATCAACAAAAGTACAATAATAGTAGTGGACTTTAACAAGCCCCTCACTGAAATGGACAGATCATCTAAGGAAAAGATCAACAAGGAAATAAGGGCTTTAAATGACACACTGGACGAGATGGACTTCACAGATACATTCAGAACATTCCATCCCAAAGCAACAGAATACACATTCTTCTCTAGTGCACATGGAGCATTCTCCAGAATACATCACATCCTGGGTCACAAATCAGGTCTCAACTGGTACCAAAATATTGGGATCATTCTCCACATATTTTCAGACCACAATGCTTTGAAACTCAAACTCACAAGAAGAAAGTTCGAAAGAACTCAAATACATGGAGGCTAAAGAGCATCCTACTAAAGAATGAATGGGTCAAACAGAAAATTAAAGAAGAATTAAAAAAAATTCATGGAAACAAATGAATGGAAACACAACTATTCAAAATCTTTGGGATGCAGCAAAGGCGGTCCAGAGGAATGTATATGGCAATACAAGCCTTTCTCATGAAACAAGGAAGGTCTCAAATACACAACCTAACCCTACACCTAAAGGAGCTGGAGAAAGAAAAGCAAATAAAGTATAAACCCAGCAAAAGAGAAATAATAAAGATCAGAGCAGAAATCAATGAAATAGAAACTCAAAGAAGAGTAGAACAGATCAATGAAACTAGGAGCTGGTTCTTTGAAAGATTTAATAAGATTGATAAACCCCTCACCAGACTTATCAAAAAGAAAAGAGAAAGGACCCAAATAAATAAAATCATGAATGAGAGAGCAGAGATCACAACCAACACCAAAGAAATACAATTATAAAACATATTATGTACCAGCAAATTAGACTATTTGGAGGAAATGAATGCTTTCTTAGAGACATATATACACTACCAAACCTGAAACAGGAAGAAATAGAAAACCTGAACAGACACATAAATAGTAAGGAAATTGAAGCAGTTATCAAAAAATCTCCCAAGTAACAAAAGCCCAGGGCCAGTTGGCTTCCCAGGGGAATTTACCAAACATTTAAAGAAGAATTAATACCTATTCTTCTGAAACTGTTCCAAAAAAAAAAAAAAAAAATAGAAATGAAAGGAAAACTTCCAAACTCATTTTATGAGGCCAACATTACCTTGATCTTAAAACCAGACAAAGACCCCATCAAAAAAGAGAATTACAGACCAATATCCCTGATGAACATGGATGCAAAAATACTAGCCAATAAGATCCAGCAGTATATTAAAAGGATTATTCACCATGATAAAGTGGGATTTATTCCTGGGCTGTGAGGTTGGTTCAACATCTGCAAAGCACTCATTGTGATACAATATATTAATAAAAGAAAGAACAAGAACCATATGATCCTCTCAATAGATGCAGAAAAAGCATTTGACAAAGTACAGCATCCTTTCTTGATTGTAACTCTTCACAGTGTAGGGATGGAGGGTACATACCTCAATATCATAAGAGCCATCTATGAAAATCCCACAGCGAATATCATTCTCAATGGGGAAAAACTGAGAGCTTTTCCCTTAAGGTCAGGAACACGGCAGGGATGTCCACTATCACCACTGCAATTCAACATTGTAGTAGAAGTCCTAGCCTCAGCAGTCAGACAACAACAACAAAAAAAAAGTTATCTGAATCAGCAAATAAGTCAAACCCTCACTCTTTGCAGATGATATGATACTTTATGCGGAAAACCCAAAAGACTCCACCCCAAAACTGCTAGAACTCATACAGGAATTCAGTAAAGTGGCAGGATATTAAATCAATGCACAGAAATTAGTTGCAATTTTATACACCAACAAGACAGAGGACAGAGAAATTAAGGAGTCGATCCCACTTACAATTGCACCAAAATCATAAGATACCTTGGAATAAATCTAACCAAAGAGGCAAAGAATCTGTACTCAGAAAACTATAGAATACTCATTAAAGAAATAAAGGAAGACACAACAAAACGGAAAAGCATTCCGTGCTCATGGATTGGAAGAACAAATTTCGTGAAAATGTCTATGCTACCTAGAGCAATCTACACGCAAAATGCCATCCCTATCAAAATACCATCAACTTTTTTCAAAGAAATGTAACAAATAATCCTAAAATTTATATGGAACCAGAAGAGACCCCAAATAGCCAGTGGAATGTTGAAAAAGAAAAGCAAAGCTGGTGGCATCACAATTCCGGAATTCAAACCCTATTACAAAGCTGTAATCAAGACAGTATGGTACTGGCACAAAAACAGACACATAGATCAATGGAACAAATAGAGAGCCCAGAAATGGACCCTCAACTCTATGGTCAACTAATCTTCAACAAAGCAAGAATGTCCAATGGAAAAAAAAAATAGTCTTTTCAAGAAATGGTGTTGGGAAAACTGGACAACCACATGCAGAAGAATGTAATTGGACCTTTTCCTTAGAACATACACAAAAATAAACTCAAAATGAATGAAAGACCTAAATGTGAGACAGAAGTCCATCAAAATCCTTAAGGAGAACACAGGCAGCAAACTCTTTGACATCAGGCGCAGCAACTTCTTCCTAGAAACATCACTGAACGCAAGGGAAGTAAGGGCAAAAATGAACTATTGGGACTTCATCAAGATAAGAAGCTTTTGCACAGCAAAGGAAACAGTCAACAGTCAACAAAACCAAAAGACAACTGACAGAATGGGAGAAAATATTGGCAAATGACATATCAGATAAAGGGCATATCTTTAAATGTTTGTGCAAACTGGTGCAGCCACTGTGGAAAACACTATGGAGGTTCCTCCAAAAGTTAAAAATAGAACTACCCTACAACCCAGCAATTGCACTACTAGGTATTTATGCAAAGGATACAAAACTACAGATTCAAAGGGGCTCATGCACCCCAATTTTTATAGCACCCTTATCAACAATAACCAAATTATGGTAAGGGCCCAAATGTCTCTCAACTGACGGATGAAGAAATGACACAAACACACACACACACACGTGCACACACACACACACACACACAACGAAATATTACTCAGGCATCAAAAATAATGAAAATTTGCCATTTGCAATGATGTGGATGCAGCTAGAGGGTATTATGCTAAGCAGAATAAGTCAGAGAAGGACAAATATGATGTGATGTCACTCATATGTGGAATTTAAGAAACAAAACAGATGAACATAGGGTAAGGGGGAAAAAAGAGGGAGGAAAACCATAAGAGACTCTTAACTATAGAAAACAAACTGAGGGTTGATGGAGAGGAGGTGGGCAGGGGATGGGCTAAATGGGTGATAGGTATTAAGGAGGGCACTTATGTTGAGCACTGAGTATTATATGTATCTGATGAATCACGGAATTCTACTCCTGAAACCAATATTACACTATATGCTAACTAACCAGAATTTGAATGAAAATTTGAAAAAAAATTAAAAAATTAAAAGAAAGAAAGAAAGAAGAAAGAAAGAAAGAAAGAAGAAAGAGAAAAGAAAGAAGACTGATGGAATTTAACAGTAAAGCCATTTTGTCCTAGATTATTGTAAGAGGGTTTTTTTTAATTAAAGCTTCTCTCTTTTTAATTTTTTTAGTCACTTCAGGTTTTGTAATCTTCTTGACTCATTTTCACTAGACTTTCTTTATTATGTTAGCTATCTTTTTGGCATACAGTTTTTCATATTATTCTCTTATACATATTTTTATTTCCACAATGCCATTAACAATGACTCCTCTTCCAAATTTGATTTTAGCAATTTGAATTTTTTGTTTCTTTTGATTTTGCTCATCTTAAAAAAAAAAACATTTTTAGATTCATTGTTTTTCTCTGTTCTTTTTCTATTCTCTATTTCATTAATTTCCACTTTAATCCTTAATTTTTTTCTGCTGCTTTCTTTGGTTTCAGTTTGCTCTTATATATTAAGAATTATAATTTGGAAGATTAGGTAATAAATATTTTTTTCCTTTTTTTTATTTTATAGGAATTTGTAGCTATAAAATTTCCTCTAAGCAACATTTTACTTACATCACACACATTTTGGTATGCTGTGTCTTAATATTCATTCACAACAAAGTATTTCATAATTTCCTTTTATTTTTTCCTGAAACACATTTGTTATTTAGAGGTGTGTTTAATTTCCACATTTAAAAAATGTCTAACATATTTTTGCTTAATTTCTTTTTCTTTGTTTCTGGACAATATACTATGTACAACTTCAATCTTTTTTAATTTATGGGGGCTTCTTTTATGGTTTAGTATGTAGTCAGATGCGGGACTCGATCCAGGGACTCCAGGATCATGACCTGAGCCGAAGGCAGTCGCTTAACCAACTGAGCCACCCAGGCGCCCCAGACTGAATATTTTAATGCTTTCTAATTAGCTGTATATATGTTTGTTATTTTTACATTCTTCTGTTAGATTGACCTTTTTATCATTATTAAATATTCTTCTTTTTCCCTTGTAACAATTTTTGTTTAAAATTTATATTGTCTAAAAAAAAATATTGTCTATTAGTCTGAACATAGCAGCTTTCTTGTAATTTCTATTTTTATGATATATATATATTTTCCATTCTTCTACTTTAAATACTTTTATGTCTTTGAATCTATTTTTTCTCCCAGCAGACAGCATTTATTTGGATATTGTTTGTAATCTGGATTGATAATCACTGTATTTTGATTTGATTGTTTAATCAACTTGCATTAAATGAAACTATCAATATAGTTGGATTTACATGTGATATTTTACTTTTTGTTTTCTATTTGTCTCATATCTTATTGTCCTTCTATTACTCCTTCTTTTTTTCTCCAATAAGTAAATATTTTTAGGGAAATATTTTATTTCCTTTACTAATTTTTCACCATATTTATTTGAGTTATATTCATAGTGGTTGATCTAACGCTTATTATACATGCTTTATCAGAACTTACTTCATATTCATAGACAGGATTCCAATGAGATAAAAAAATTACCCTTCTATAGCTCTATTTTCTCTTCCCCCTTTTGTGCTTATAGTTTACATATTACATTTACA
Organism: Phoca vitulina; assembly: GCF_004348235.1. Classification (NCBI taxonomy): domain Eukaryota; kingdom Metazoa; phylum Chordata; class Mammalia; order Carnivora; family Phocidae; genus Phoca; species Phoca vitulina. The sequence continues at coordinate 4,674,981 of NW_022589754.1, read as the reverse complement.
TATTACATATTACATATAGTTAACATCTATACATGTTGCAACCTTAGTAAAGAATTGTTTTAATTATTATTTTGTATAATTTTATGTGTTTTTTTAAATTTTTTTAAAGATTTTATCCATTCATTTGACAGAGAGAGACACAGCAAGAGAAGGAACACAAGCAGGGGGAGTGGGAGAGGGAGAAACAGGCTTCCTGCTGAGCAGGGAGCCCAATGCAGGGCTCGATCCCAGGACCCCAGGATCATGACCTGAGCCAAAGGCAGAAGCTCAATGACTGAGCCACCCAGGTGCCCCTAATTTTATGTTTATTAAAAGAGTTGAGGAAAGAGAGAAGAGTAAGTGTATATTTATATTTATAGATTTACTTATTTAGAATTTCCTCCTCTTTTCATTTTCCCTTGAGGATTCAAATTATTATCCAGTGTCATATCCTTAGTCCAATAAAGCTTTGCACCAATGCATCTCCTTTTTGTTCTTACTTCCAAATACATTATATTTCTATATATTATAGCTCTAGCAATATAATTATATATATATGCAATTATATATATTATATATTGCAATATGCAATGATATATATTATACAGACTATATATATAGTTGTATATAATTTTCTAAATTAGTTAAGAAAGAAATAAGATATAAATTTATATTGTCTTGCAAACTTACACAATCACCTTAATGTTGTTTGTTTTTTTCTGTGTAGAGATTCAAATTAGCATCTGGGATCACTTGCTTTAAGAACTTCCTTTAGAGGGGCACCTGGGTGGCTCAGTCAGTTAAGTGTTTGCCTTCAGCTCAGGTCATGATCTCCAGGTCCTGGGACCAAGGTTTGTGTCAGGCTCCCTGCTCAGCAGGGAGTGTGCTTCTCTCTCCATCTCTTTCCCTCTCCCTCTGCCCCTCCTCCTTGTTCATTCTCTCTCTCTCTAAAATAAATAAATAAATAAAAATCTCTAAAAAAACAATTTCTTTTAGAATGAATTTGAAAGTTTCTTTCTCTTCTATTTTTTGGAATAGTTTGAGAAGAATAGGTATTAACTGTTTTGTAAATGTTTGGTAGAATTCACCAGTGATCCTATCTGGTCCTGATCTTTTGTTTGTTGGCAGTTTTTGATTACCTTTTTGCAGGTTGTCCAATTTGTTGACATTCAACTTTTCACAATATTGTTACAATTGTTTGTATTTCTGTGGTATTGGTTGTTATTTCTCCTCTCACATTTGTGATTTTATTTGAGTCCTCTCTTTTTTTGAGTCTTGCTAGAGGTGTATGAATTTGGTTGATATTTTCAAAGAACTAGCTCCTGGTTTCAAAGTTTTGTTCTATTTTTTTTTGTTTCTATATCATTTATTTCTGCTCTAATATTTGTTATTTCCCTCCTTCTGCTGGTTTTGTATGTCGTCTGTTATTCTAGCTCCTTTAGATGTGAAGTTAGTTTGCTTATTTGAGATTTTTCTTGCTTTTGAGGTAGGCCTGTATTGCTATATACTTCCCTCTTTGAACTGCTTTTGCTGCATCCCCCAAGATTTTAGACCATTGTGTTTTCATTTTAATTTGTTTCCATGTAATTTTTGATTTCATTGATTTCTTGGTTGACCCATTAATTGTGTAGTAGCATGTTATTTAACCTCCATGTATTTGTGCTCTTTTGCAACAGCATGTATGGAGCTAGAGAACATAATGCTAAGTGAAATAAGCCAGTCAGAGAAAGACAAATACCATATGATTTCATTCATATGTGGAAATTAAGAAACAAAACAAATAGACAAAGGGAAAAAGGAGAGAGAAACCAAGAATCAGATTCTTAACTATATAAAACAAACTGGTGGTTGCCAGAGCGGAGTTGGTTAGGGGAATGGCTAAAATGAGTAATGGGGATTAAAGGGTACACTTGTCATGATGAGCACTGAGTAATATATAGTATTGTTGAATCATTATATTGTACCCCTGAAAGTAATATAACACTGTATGACAACTATACTGTAATTAAAATTAAAAGCTTAATAAGGAAGAAGAAAGAAGAAGAAAGAAAGAAAGGAAGAAAGAAGGAAAGAAAGAAAGAAAGAAAGAAAGAAAAAGAAAGAAAGAAAGAAAGAAAGAAAGAAAGAAAGAAAGAAAGAAAGAAAAGAGCCTCTTTTACCATTTCCTGTAAGACACACCTGTTAGGAATATATTATTTACTGTTTTTTATTGGATAATGTCTTTATTTTATCTTCATTTTGTCTTCAGTTTTGATGGATATAAGATTCTTCATTCACCTTTTTTTTCAACCATTCTGAATATATCTTCTCACTTTTTTCTGACTTCCATTCTTTATGTTAGTCGTAGTGTTAATGTTAGTCCCTTTATAAAAAGTCAGTCTTCTGTGCTTTCTTTTCTTTTCTTTCTTTTTCATAAACTTTGTTTTCAGAGTTTTTACAATGTTTTGTCTTGGTGTGGATCTCGTTTATCCTACTTACACTATATTGAGTCTTGGTTGTGTAGATCATGTTTCTTTCTTTCTTTTTTTTTTTTTGAATGAAATTTGAGGAGTTTTCAGCCATTATTTCCTCTAATATTTTTTGTCTAACCTATCTCTATTTTCTTTCCTTCTGGTACTCACATAATATTTAATTAATCTACTAATTGCTGGTTAGTTATTTCTTTTACAATGCCCTGTGGCATGTTTTATTTTATTTTATTTTATTTTATTTTTTTTTAAGATTTTTATTTATTCATTTGACAGAGAGAGAGTCAGCAAAAGAGGGAACACAAGCAGGGGGAGTGGGAGAGGGAGAAGCAGGCTTCCTGCGGCGCAGGGAGCCCAATGCGGGGCTCGATCCCAGGACCCTGGGATCATGACCCGAGCTGAAGGCAGATGCTTAACGACTGAGCCACCCAGGCGCCCCAACCCTGTGGCATGTTTTAAATCACATATGACCAAATTAAATTTAGACCAATTTACAGGTGTAATTTTCTAGACCGAACTTTAAGGTTAATTTTCTGATGCCTAAAGGGCTCTTTTTAGCTATCAATCCCTCTGACATTCTCTGTTGAGTTACCTGTCCTGTAGTTTAGCTTGTTCTTATTAATTAAAAAAAGCTATTGGACAGAGAGGCAACGATGGTGGAGAAATAGGGAACCTTATTCCAACTGGTCCCCTGAATTGAGCTGGATATCTACCAGACCACTCTGAACACCCACAAAATCATCCTGAGAGGTAAGAAGATATATCTGGATCTCTACAAAGAGAATATCGCAGGTGGTTGATTTCAAGGTATGAAGGGGGGAGCCGTGATTCTGTGGGCAGATATCAGAAGATAAATGGAAGGGGCTGGGAGACTCTGGGGTCCTGCACCACTAGAGCATGAAAGCCTCCTGCACTGGGGACTGGGCAGAGACTGGGCAACTGGTATCAGCAGAGAAAGAACTTAGGGCAGGCCCCTGGACTGAAACCTGGAACTGTGGGGCCATACATGCAAACTGGGGTGCCTGGTGGTTTTAGAAACACCAAAGGCAGCGACGTGCCTGGACCTGGAAGCGAGGGTTGAGGGTGCTGCTTGGGGTGCACAACCCAGGCAGCTGTGGTTTTTAGCAGCACAGACAGAAATGGAGACAGTGTGGACTGGAGAGCACACAGAAGAACAGACTGCAATCTCTGTTCAGAGGCAGAGGGTTGGAAATGGTCCCTTCTGCTCTGACTCTTGGAAGAAATGCAGAAAGCTGCCAGGGAAAGCTGCCAGAGAACAAAAGCCCTAAATAACTGGTTTTCACTGAGCCCATGCCCCCTGCCCAAAAAGGGCAGGGCAACTCTGCCCGAATAAAGTTGCCTGAGTAACAGCATAGCAAGCCCCTCCCCCAGAAGACAGGCTGGGAGAACAAGAGGCCGACAAACCTAAGGTCCCTATAAAGCAGGTGTATCTTGCTTGGGTTGTGGTCAATAATTTGGATTCTCTACATTCCATCAACCACCTCTCAACAAAATGACTAAGAGGAGGAGTCCCCAAATTAGAAAAGACTCAGAGACTGTGATTTCTGCCACAGATTTACAAATTGATATAGATATAAGCAAGATGTCAGAAATAGACATCAGGGTAACAGTTATGAAGATGATAGCTAAAATGGAGAAATTGATTAGGCAACAGAGTCCCTAAGGGCGAAAATGAGAGCTGAACTTGCAGAACTTAAAAATGCTACCAATGAGATCCAATCTAAACTAGATACTCTAACAGCTAGGGTAAACAAGGCAGAAGTAGGAATTGGTGATCTAAAACAGAAACTGATAGCAAAGGAGGAAAATGAGGAAGCCTGGGAGAAACAACTCAAAATCCATGAAAACAGAATTAGAGAAATAAGTGATGGCATGAAATGTTCTAATGTCAGAATTACTGGGATCCTTGAGGGGGTGGACAGAGAGAGAGGACTAGAAGATATATTTGAGCAAATTGTAGCTGAGAACTTCCCTAATCTGGGGAAGGAAACAAACATTCATGTCCTAGAGGCAGAGAGGACCCCTCCCAAGATCAATGAGAAAAGACCAACGCCTTGGCATTTAATAGTAAACTCAAAAATCTTAGAACCATGGAAACCATCTTAAGGGCAGTTAGGGGGAAGAGATTCCTTACATACAGAGGGAGGAACATCAGAATAACATCAGACCTATCCACAGAGACCTGGCAAGCCAAAAAGGGCTGCCAAGACATATTCAGAAGAACATGCAGCCAAGAATACTTTATCCGGCAAGGCTGTCATTTAGAATGGATGGAGAGAAGAGGAGCTCCCAAGACCGGCAGAAACTGAAAGAATATGTGACCACTAAGATGGCCCTGCAAGATATATTAAGGGGTGTTCTATAAAAGGAGAAAGACCCCAAGAGTGATATAGAACAGAAATTTACAGAGACAATCTATAGAAACAAGGAATTCACAGACAACATGATGAAAATAATTTCATATCTTTCAATAATCACTCTCAACATGAATGGCCTAAATGCTCCCATAAAACGGCACAGGGTTGCAGATTAGATAAAAAGACAGGACCCATCCATATGCTGCCTACAAGAGACTCATTTTGAATCTAAAGTTACATCCAGACTGAAAGTTAAGGGATGGATATCCACCTTCCATGCCAACGGACCTCAAAAGAAAGCTGCGGTAGCAGTTCTCATGTCACACAAATTAGATTTTAAGCCAAAGACTGTGGTTAGAGACACAGAAGGACACTATATCATTCTTAAAGGGTCTATCCAACAAGGAGATCTAAGAATTCTAAATATCTATGCCCCCAACATGGGAGCAGCCAACTACATAAGTGAACTGTTAACCAAAATAAAGAGTCACATTGATAATTATACGTTAATTGTAGGAGACCTCAATACTCCACTCTCAGCAATAGACAGATCATCTAAGCAGAAAATCAACAAAGAAACAAGAGCTTTGAATGACACCCTGGACCAGATGGACCTCATAGATATATACAGAACATTCCACCCTAAAACAACAAAATATTCATTTTTCTCAAATGAACATGGGACTTTCTCCAAAATAGATCACATACTGGGTCACAAGTCAGGGCTTAACCAATACCAGAAGATTGAGATTATTCCCTGCATATTCTCAGACCACATGCTTTAAAACTGGAACTCAATCACAAGAAAAAATTTGGAAGAAATACAAACACTTGGCAGCTAAAGACCATTCTGCTTAAGCATGTTTGGGTCAACCAGGAAATCAAAGAAGAACTTAAATAATTCATGGAAACCAATGAGAATGAAAACACATCAGTCCAAAACCAATGGGATACTGCAAAGGCGGTCCTAAGGGGGAAATAGATAGCCATCCAAAACTCTCAAAATAATAGAAAAATCCCAAATTCACCAGATACCTTTACACCTTAAAGAACTGGAGATAAAACAACAAACGATGCCTAAGCCACACATTAGAAGAGAAATAATTAAGATTAGAGCACAGATCAATGAATTAGAACCCAGTAACATGGTAGATCAGATCAACGAAACTAGAAGCTGGTTCTTTGAAAGAATTAATAAGATCAATAAACCACTGGCCAGACTTATCCAAAAGAAAAGAGGAAGGACCCAAATTAATAAAATTATGAATGAAAAGGGAGAGATCACGACTAACACAAAGGAAATAGAAACAATTATTAGAAATTATTATCAACAACTCTATGCCAATAAATTGAGCAACGTGGAAGAAATGGATGCCTTCCTGGAAACCTATAAACTACCAAGACTGAAACAGGAAGAAATTGACAACCTGAATAGGCCAATAACCAGTAACGGGATTGAAGCAGTGATCAAACACCTCCCAAAAAACAAAAGTCCAGGGCCTGATGGATTCCCTGCAGAATTCTACCAAACATTCAAAGAAGAAATCATATGTATTTTCCTGAAGCTGTCTCAAAAAATAGAAACAGAAGGAAAACTTCCAAACTCATTCTATGAGGCCAGCATTACCTTGATCCCCAAACCAGGCAAAGACCCCATCAAAACGGAGAATTTCAGACTGCTATCCCTGATGAATATGGATGTAAAAATTCTCAACAAAATCTTAGCTAATAGGATCCAACAGTACATTAAAAAGATCATCCACCATGACCAGGTGGGATCGATCCCTGGGAAGCAAGGATGGTTGAACATTCACAGAACAATCAATGTGATAGAACACACTAATAAGAGGAGAGAGAAGAACCATTTGGACCTCTCAATTGATGCAGAAAAAGCGTTTGACAAAATATAGCATCCTTTCCTGATTAAAACTCTTCAGAATATAGGGATAGAAGGAAAATTCCTCAAGTTCATAAAATCCATCTATGAAAAACCCACAGCGAATATCATTCTCAATGGGGAAAAGATAAGAGCCTTTCCCTTAAGATCAGGAACATGACAAGGATGCCCAGTCTCACCACTATGTTCAACATAGTACTAGAAGTCCTAGCAACAGCAATCAGAGAACGATAAGAAATAAAATGTATTCAAATTGGCAAAGAAGAAGTCAAACTCTCTTCACAGATGACATGATACTTTATGTCGAATACCCAAAAGACTCCACCCCCAAATTACTAAAACTCATAGAGCAGTTCAGTAATGTGGCAGGATACAAAATCAATGCACAGAAATCAGTTGCTTCATTATACACTAACAATGTAACTGTAGAAAGAGAAATTAGGGAATCAATTCTATTTACAATAGCACCAAAAACCATAAGATACCTTGGAATAAACCTAACCAAAGAGGTAAAGGATCTATACTCTAGGAATTACAAATCACTTATGAACAAAATTGAAGAAGACACAAAAAGATTGAAAAGCATCCATGCTCATGCATCAGAAGAATAAACATTCTTAAAATGTCTATGCTGCCCAAAGCAATCTATACTTTCAACACCATCCTGATCAAAATTCCAATGACATTATTCCAAATGTTGGAACAAACAATCCTAAAATTTGTATGGAATCAGAAAAGACCCCAAATCACCAAGGAGATGTTGAAAAAGAAAAACAAAGCTGGGGATATCACGTTGTCTGATTTCAAGCTATATTACAAAGCTGTGATCACCAAGACAACATGGTACTGGCACAAAAACAGACACATAGACCAATGGAACAGAATAGAGAGCCCAGATATGGACCCTCAACTCTATGATAAAATAATTTTTGACAGAGCAAGAAAAAATATGCAATGGAAAAAAGAGTCTCTTCAATAAATGGTGCTGGGAAAATTGGACAGCTATATACAGAATGAAACTCGACCGTTCTCATATACCATACACAAGGATAAACTCAAAATGGATGGAAGACCACAATATGAGACAAGAATCCATCAAAATCCTAAAGGAGAACATCAGCAGTAACCTCTTCGACATTGGCGACAGCAAATTCTTTCAAGAAATGTCTCCAAAGGCAAGGGAAACAAAAGCAAAAATGAACTTTTGGGACTACATCAAGATAAAAAGCTTCTGCAGAGCAAAGGAAACAGTCAACAAAACAAAGAGGCAACCCACAGAGTGGGAGAATTTTTTGCAAATGACACTACAGACAAAGGGCTGATACCTAAGATCTATAAAGAACTTTCAAACTCAACACCCAAAAAACAAATAACCAAGTTAAAAAAATGGACAGAAGACATGAACAGACACTTCTCCAAAGAAGAAATACAAATGGCTAACAGACACATGAAAAAATGTTCATCATCATTCGCCATCAGGGAAATTCAATTCAAAACCTCATTGAGATACCTCCTTAGAGCAGTTAGAATGGCAAAAATTGACAAGGCAAGAAACAACAAATGTTGGAGAGGTTATGGAGAAAGGGGAACCCTCTTACACTGTTGGTGGGAATGCAAGTTGTTATAGCCACTTTGGAAAAAAGTGTGGAGGTTCCTCAAAATATTAAAAATAGAGCTACCCTATGACCCAACAATTGCACTACTGGGTATTGACCCCAAAGGCACAGATATGGTGAAAACAAGGGCCATATGCACCCCAATGTTCAAAGCAGCAATGTCCACAATATCCAAACTGTGGAAAGAGCCCACATGCCCTCAACAGACAAATGGATAGAGAAGATGTGGTCCATATATACAGTGGAATATTACTCAGCCATCAGAAAGGATGAATACTCAACTTTTGCATCAACATGGATGGGACTGGAGGAGATTATGCTAAGTGAAATAAATCAAGTAAAGAAAGTCAATTATCATATGGTTTCACTTATTTGTGGAACATAAGGAATAGCATGGAGGACATTAGGAGAAGGAAGTGAAAAATGAAGGGGGGGGGAATCGGAGGGGGAGATGAATCATGAGAGACTATGGACTCTGAGAAACCATCTGAGTGTTTTATTTATTTTTTATTTTTATTTTTTTTAAACATTTTATTTATTTATTTGAGAGAGAGAGAATGAGAGACAGAGAGCATGAGAGGGAGGAGGGTCGGAGGGAGAAGCAGACTCCCTGCTGAGCAGGGAGCCCGATGCGGGACTCGATCCCGGGACTCCAGGATCATGACCTGAGCCGAAGGCAGTCGCTTAACCAACTGAGCCACCCAGGCGCCCCCCATCTGAGTGTTTTAGAGGGGACAGAGTTGTGGGTATGGTTTATCCCAGTGAAGGGTATTAAGGAGGGCATGTATTGCATGGAGCACTGAGTTTTAAAATAAACAATGAATCTTTGAACACTACATCAAAAACTAATGATGTACTGTTTGGTGACTAACATAATATAATTTTAAAAAAAGCTATTATATGTGAGAGAACCCTTAGACTTGAAATTCTCCACATTCTGTTTCAAAGAAGCCCAGCTTCTTTGGGGGTAATTCTGGAAACATTCTATTCTTATAAATGACTTCTCCCAGGAAAAATCCTGAAGCCATTACTCCAGGGTTTCTGCAAGGCTTGTTGCTACCTTCTTTGTGTGTATCATCAGTCCTCTTATTGACCTAACATGAAGGCAGGTCTTACTATTCTCAGCCTACCACCCTGGCATAGGGCAGATGTGAGCTGTGTGATGGAAAGGAAAACCTAACTTCAATGGCTTCTTCAAGTTTGAGTTGGAGAGATAAGACAGGCTGGTTTGCCTGGCCATCCTGGTAAGATACCATATCTCTTGATTGGAATATAAGGGGAGAGAGATCCCTGTATTGTTTGCCAGTCCCAATAAGAATAGGGCTTTTATCAACTGGACCTAGGGAATTTGGGAAGGAAGGAATAGATTTTGGCTCAAGTGCCACATACTCATGCATTTCTTCGTGATGCTTGGTATATTTTCATGAATAAGTATTTCCTCATTTGCTGAATTTCCTTAGGAAAATGGAATATCAAACAGTTATGCTTTTTAATTTGGAAGTGAGTACACAGAGTTCCTCATGCTGTAATTTCAAGAGTGAAACTCAGAAGTAAATACTTTTGAAGGAAGGGTCCAAGATGGCATAGGAAGATCCTGAACTCACCTCCTCCCACAGTTGCACCAAATATACAGTTACATATGGATCATTTCTTTCTGGAAAAAAAAAAATCTGAAAACCAATTAAACTGCTTCTTAACAAAAACTGATAGGATGACCTTACCAAAGAAAAGTAGGGCATCAGAGACCCATTCTCAACAAAAACCCCACCACCAGAATAGAGATGTGAAATAAGGAGGGAACTCAACAGTCTGGCACTTCTATAAGATCAATCTTGTCAGGCACACCAACCCTTAGGATTTACACTGAAGGGACAAGTTCCCCAAAGCACCTATCTTCTTAGAAGACCAATAGGACTGGTGTCTAAAGGACCAAAAGTACTACAGGAAACTGAGATATTCCTTTTAAAGGGCTGACTAGGCTCACTTCCCCTGGTATCCAATACAAAAGCATGAACTTAAAAGTTGCTAAACTGTTTGTGAAGTAGATAGATTTGCTGTTCTGGAGGCATCTGATGGAGGGGCAGGGGGCTGTTGAGGCTCTTTCTGGAGACAGAGGCACTTGTGAATGCCATTTGTGTGGTATCCAACTACTCTGCACGTGCAGGCTGGCACACATATGTATGGCACCCTTCTGATGCCTCTCTAGGGTGGGTGTGAATGAGTGATAATGGAACTATCCCACTGTATTGCCGAGACCTGAGAGCAGAGGTGGTCACAGTGATCCCCCACTCGTTGGCTGGAGTAGGTCAGCATAAGCAGTCACAGAATTCTCCCGCTCTATAAAATCAGTAAATGTGTTCAGTTGCAAACCTCTCTCACACCCTAGCTGGGGTTGGTGAGTTTGAGCAGTAACAGCATTCTCCCACTTCCAACCTAGGGCCAACACACACATGTAGACAGGGTACTCTTCCACACCATTGCTAAAGCTACTGAACATTCATAGTCAAGGCATTTTACCACTATTTTTATGAATATGACAAGAATGTACCACCCCTTACACTGTCCAGATGCCCTGCTAAAGCCAGTGGGTACATGCATATCACACAAGTGACAACCCTTGTTAGCCTGGGTCTAGTGGACAAGGATGATAGTGTTCCTGAGCTTTAAGAGACTATAAAAAATGGAAAGCTATTGGTAGGACAACATCTACAGGGCACTGAAGAGAGACCAGTCTGAAACACAATCCTAGTGTTCCTATGGGAAAAAAAAAAAAAAAGTGTATTTATTTATCCTGGAGCTTCAGCCTGAGGGACAGGCTTCAGGTTTTTCATACATCCAAAGGCTACAGAGGTACTTACAGGAAACATAAGCAGAGAGACATCATTTTTGCATATCCCTTTGGCCTTGCTACAGCTCAACAGGACCCCTGTGAAAGGAGCTTATACACTGTGTTTTTGTTTTGTTTTGTTTTTGTTTTTTTGCAAATTGTGCAGGGGACACTTTCACATCTCCTGATTCAGAGGCAAACAGGATTTACAATCATGGCCCCATAGGACTGTATGTATTTTAATACTTTAAGAGCTGCTGCCTGACATTTCTCCAAAGAAGACATACAAATGGCCAAGAGGCACATGAAAAAACAGTCATCATAACTTGGCATCAGGGAAATACAAATCAAATCCACAATGAAATACCACCTCACACAGGTCAGAATGGCTAAAATTAAAAAAAGTCAAGAAACAACAAATGTTGGTGAGGATGTGGAGAAAGGAGAACCCTCTTACACTGCTGATGGGAATGCAAGCTGGTGCAGACACTCCAGAAAACAGTATGGAGGTTCCTCAGAAAGTTAAAAATAGAGCTACCTTACAACTCAGCAAATTCACTACTAGGTATTTACCCACAAGATATAAGCATGGTGATCTGAAGGGGCACCTGCATCCCAATGTTTGTAGCAGGAATGTCCACAATAGCCAAACTATGGAAAGAGCCCAGATGTTTATCAACAGATGAGTGGATAAATAAGATGTGGCATATATGGGGTATTCCACATACATAGGGGTATTCTATATATATATAGATATAGATATATGAAATATTAGTGGCATATATGTATTATTTTTGATGGAATATTAGTTAGCCATCAAAAATGAAATTTGCAACAATGTGGGTGGAACTAGAGGGTAAGCAAAATAAGTCAATCAGAGAAAGACAATTATCCTTTGATTTCACTCATATATGGAATTTAAGAAACAAAACAGAGAATCATAGGGGAAGGGAGGGAAAAATAAAATAAGATGAAATCAGAGATGGCGATAAACCATAAGAGACTCTCAACTCTAGGAAAAAACTGAGGGGTGCTGGAGGGGAGGTGGGTGGGGGTATGGGGTAACTGGGTGATGGGCATTAAGGAGGGCACTTGATGTGATGAGCACTGAGTGTTATATGCAACTGATGAATCACTAAACTCTACCTCTGAGACTAATGATACACTACATGTTAATTAATTGAATTTAAATAAAATAAAAATAAATAAATAAAAGCTGCTGCCTGAAGGCCTGACTTCAAATCAGCTTGGAACTAGACACAAAATGAGATTCTTCCCCTTGGAACACCAACAGATCTTAGCACACCCTGAATGACAAGATTATAAACCAGGCTGTTTAGACAATCACAAAGGTTCAAGAGACAACCAATAATGAGGAAAAGGGTGAACGAGGTTTATGATTAAAAAACACCACTGTTCCAAGACTAAAAGAAGTACCCATTTTGCCTAATACATAGAAATATAGTCAAGCAAAATGAGGAAAGAGAAAAAGGTGTTTCGAATGAGAGAATAAGACACAGCCTCAGAAGAACTTAATGATGCAGAGATAAATAATCTACTCAATAATTTAAAGTGTTGGGAAAACTGGACAGCAACATGCAAAAGAATGAAACTGGACCCCTTTCTTACACCATACACAAAAGTAAATTCCAAATAGATGAAAGACCTAAATGTGAGACAGAAAACCATCAAAATCTTAGAAGAGAACATAAACAACAAACTCCTTGACATTAGCAGTAGCAAATTCTTACTGGATACATATCTGGAGACAAGGGAAACAAAAGCAAAAAATCAATTATTGGGGCTTTGTCAAGATAAACAAGCTTCTGCAGAGTGAAGGAAACAATCAATAAAACTAAAAGGCAACCTTCAGAATTGGAGAAGATATTTGCAAATGACATATCTGTTAGTATCCAATATATATAAAGAACTTATAAAACTCAACACCAAAATATAAGTAATAGTAATGTAATTACAAAATGGGCAGAAGACACAAATAGATATTTTTCTGAAGAAGACATCCACATGGGCAACAGGCACATGAAAAGATGCTCCAAATCACTCATCATTAGGGAAATACAAATCAAAACTACAGGAGATATCATCTCACACCTGCCAGAATGGCTAAAATTAACAATACAGGAAACAATAGATGTTGGTGAGGATTTAGAAAAAGGGGAACACTCTTACATTGTTGGTGGGAATGCACACTGGTACAGACACCCTGGAAAACACTATGGAGTTTCCTCAAAAAGTTAAAAATAGAACTATCCTATGACCCAGCAACTGCACTGCTAATTACACTAGGTATTTATCCAAAGGATACAAAAATACTGGTTTGAAGGGGATATGCACCCTGATGTTTATAGCAGCATTATCAACAATAGCCACATTATGGAAAGAACCCAAATGTCCATTGAGTGAAGAATGGATAAAGAACATATATATGTATATAATGAGATATTACTCAGTCATAAAAAAAGAATGAAATCTTGCCATTTGCAATGACATGGATGGAGTTAGAGTGTATTATGCTAAGCAAAGTAAGTCAGTCAGAGAAAGACAAATACAATACGAATTCACTCATATGTGGAATTTAAGAAACAAAACAGATGAACATGGGGGAAAGGAGAAAAGAAAAAGAGAGAGAGAGGGAGGGAAACCATAAGAGATTCTTAACTATACAGAACAAACTGAGGGTTGCTGGAGGGGAGGTGGGTGGGAGCTGAGCTAAATGGGTGATGGGTATTAAGGAGGACAGCTGTTGTGATGAACACTGGGAGTCATATGTAAGTGAGGAATCACTGAATTCTACTTCCGAAACCAACATTACAGTATATGTTAACTAACCAGAATTTAAATAAAAACTTGAAAAAAGACACTTAAAAAAACTTGTACAAATCAACACCCAAAAAACAAATAATCCAAATAAAAAATGGGGAGAAACCATGAACTGACATTTCTCCAAGTAAGACATCCAGATGGCCAAAAGACACATGAAAAGATGCTAATCATCACTTATTGTCAGGGAAATGTAAATCAAAACTACAATGAGTTATCACCTCACACTTGTCAGAATGGCTAAATTCAACACCAGAAACAATATGTGTTGACAAGTATGTGGAGAAAAAGCAACCTTCTTGCATTGTTGGTGAGAATGCAAACTGGTGCAGACACTGTGGAAAACAGTATGGAGATTCCTCAAAAAGTTAAAAATAACACTACCTTATGATCCAATGATTGCATTACTGGTTATGTACCCAAAGAATACAAGAACACTAATTCAAAGAATACATGCACCCCTATGTTTATTGCAGCATTATTTACAATAGCCAAGATATGGAAGCAGTCCACACATTGAAGATGTGTGAGATATATATAATATATTTATTAATATATATAATAATATGTATAATAAAATATAATATATATTAATATATATATTAAATATTGTTCAGCCATAAAAAAGAATGAAATCTTTCCATTTGCAACAACATGGTTAGAGCTATAGAGTATCACGCTAAACAAAATATGATTTCACTCATATGTGGAATTTAAGAAACTAAACAAACAACAAAGGGAAAAATAAGAGAGAGAGAGAGAGAGAAACAAAGCAAGAAACAACTCATAGAGAAAAAAACTGATGGTTACCAGAGAGGAAGGGTTTGGAGGGACAGGTTAAATGGATGATGGGGATTGAGGAGTGCACTTGTTATGATGAGCACAGGATGATATACGGACATGTTGATTTACAATATTGTATACCTGAAACTTATATAACACTGTATGTTAACTAACTGGAATTAAAATAAAATATTAAAATCAAAAAATATATTAAAGGAAGAT
Source organism: Phoca vitulina (assembly GCF_004348235.1). Lineage (NCBI taxonomy): Eukaryota > Metazoa > Chordata > Mammalia > Carnivora > Phocidae > Phoca > Phoca vitulina. Next base: position 4,659,970 of record NW_022589754.1, on the reverse strand, counting down.
TTTTAAAAATGAAAATAAGAGACTTATAGGGCAACATCAAGCATTATAAGGGTCTTAGAAGGAGAAGACAGACAGAAAGTGCCAATTTTTTGAAGGAATAATGTCTACAAACTTCCTTAACCTGAGAAAGGAAACAGACATCCATTTCCAAATAGCCTAGAGAGTTGCAAGTAAAATTAACCCAAGAGATCTATACCAAGACACCTTATAATCTAAATGTGAAAATTTAAAGATAAGGAAAGAATCTTAAAAGTAGCAAGGAAAAAGCAGCTTGCTACATACAAGGAAAACCCCACAAGGCTATGAACAAATTTTTCAGCAGAAATGTTGCAGGTCAGAAAGAAATGGCATAACATATTCAAAGTGCTGAAAAAAAGAACTTCCAAACAAGAATACTATAATCAGCAAAAATATCATTTAGAATTGAAGGAGACAAAGCGTTTATTTTTATTTTTTTTATTTTTTTAAAGATTTTATTTATTTATTTGAGAGACAGAGAGTGAGAGAGAGAGAGAGAGCACCAACTGGAGGAGGGGCAGAGGAAGAGGGAAAAGCGGGCTCCCTATTGATCAGAGAGTTAGATGCAGGGCTTGATCCCAGTACCCTGGTATCATGATCTGAGCCAAAGGCAGCAGCCCAATGGACTGAACCACCCAGGAGCCCCCAAAGAATCTTTTAAATAAGAAAAATCTAAAGGAGTTTCTCACCACTAAACTGCCTTTACAAGAAATGTTAAAGGGAATTTTAAAATCTGAAAATAAATGGCACTAATTAGCAGCAAACAACATATGAAAGTAAAAATGTCACTGGAAATGGTAAATATATAGTAAAAATTGTAGATTAATAATATATAACACTAGCATGAAGTTTAAAGACAAAAGCATAATTAACTAAACTAAAACTACAAAAATTTGTTATGAAGTTTAAAGACAAAAGCATAATTAACTAAACTAAAACTACAAAAATTTGTTAAGGGATACATAAAAATAAAAAAAAAAGTATAATATGACATCAGAAATTAAACACTGAGGAGAAAGAAAATATAGTTTTGGAATATATTCAAATCCAAGTTACTATCAACCTAATATAGATTGTTATATACATAGAATGTATATGTGAACCTTAGGTCAAGCACAAAGAAAATCTTAGAGTAAATACACAAAAGAAAATGAGAAAGGAATCTAAGCATAACAATAAAAAATACATCACAAAGGAAGAGAGTAAGAGAAGAAGATAAAAATGAAGAGCAATGACAAAAACAGCCAGGAAAAAAAAAATGACAAAAAGGCAATAAGTGCATAACTATCAATAATTATAATATCATTATATACATTATATGATATATATGTTATATCTAATATAATGAGATATATATATATGCAATATACTGTATATTATCAACCACAGTTAAATGTCAATGGACTAAATTCCTCAAATAAAAGATAGAGAGGGGCTGAATGAATGAAAAAATAAATTAAACCCATCTATATTCTGCCTAGAAGAGACTCACTTAAGATGTAAGGACACACACGGAATGAAAGTAAAGGGACGAAGATGATGTTTCAAGCAAATGGATAACAAAGAAAGCTAGGGTAAATATACATATATCCAAAAAAAAAAAAAAAAGCAAAAACTTTAGAACAAAGACTGTAATAAAAGACAAAGATAGGCATTGTATAATCATAAAGGAGTCAATCCAACAAGAAGATATATCTTTTGTAAAGATTTATGCACCCAATATAAGAGCACCAAAATATATAAAGCAAATATTAACAGATGTGAAGGGAGAAATTGAAGGCAATACAATAATTGTAGGGGACTTTAGTACCCCAATTATAGCAATCTATAAATCATCCAGACAGAAAATCAATATGGGAACATTAGCATTAATTGATACATTAGACCAGATAAACTTATCCAATATATACAGAAGTTTCCATATAGAAGCAGCAGAAGATACATTCTTCTTAAATACACATGAAACATTCTCCAGGATAGATTATATGTTAGGTCACAAAACAATCTTCATAAAATTAAAAAAGATTGAAATTATATCAAAAATTTTTTTTTCTGGACACAATGGTATTAAACATATTAGAAAACAATTACAAAACTAGAAAACAATTACAGGAAAACTCTAGAAAACCCTCAATGTGTGGAGAAGAAACAAAATGCTACAGAACAACCAATGTGGCAACAAAGAAATCAAGAATAAATTAAAAAAAATACCTTGAGACAAATGAAAATTGAAATGCATTACATCAAAATCTATGGGATACAGCAATGGCAATTCTAAGAGGGATGTTCATAGTGATAGAGGCTTATCTAAAGAAGCAAAGAAAATCTCTAATAAATAACTAAGTTTACATGTAAAAGAACTAGAAAAAGAACAAATGAAGCCAAAAGTTAGTAAAGAAATGGAATAATAAAGATCAGAGCAGAATTAAGTGAAATAGAGAATAAAGGGACAATAGAAAATATTAATAAAAAAAGAAAACATCAGTGAAACTAAGAGCAGTTTCTTTGAAAAGATAGTTAACACACCTGTAAGTATACTCTCCAATAAAAAAAAGGAGTTGATTGAAATAAATAAAATCAGAAATGAAAGAAAACAAGTTATAACTCATGCCACAAAAATACAAAGGATTATAAGAAACTATGAACAATTATATTCCAATGATTGTGCAACCTAGAAAAAATAGATAAATTCCTAATAACAAATGATTTCCCAAGAATGAATCAGGAAGAAATAGAAAAACTGAATAGACACATTACTACATTGAATCAGTAATCAAAAACCTCCCAACAAACAAAAGTCCAGGATGAGATGGCTTACTGGTGAATTATACCAAACATTCAAAGAAAATTTAATGCCCATCCTTCTCAAACTTATACAAAAGAAGAAGAAGAAGAAAAAGGAGGAGGAGGAAAGGCATGTACTACTAAACTCATTTTGCAAGGCTGGCACTACCTTGATACCAAAATCAGACAATAATATCAGAAAGATATGAATGAATGAATGAATGAATGAATGAAAGAAAAAGAAAACTACAGGCCAATATTCATGATGAACATAGATATGAAGATCCTCAACAAAATATTAGCAAACCAAATTCAACAACACATTCAAAGGATCATGCACCATGATCAAGTGGGAATTATTCCAGGGATTCAAGAATGATTGAACATCCACAAATCAATCAATGTGATGGATCACATAAAATGAAAGAAAAAAATCATATGAACATCAAAATGGAAAAAGACTTTGACAAAATTCCATATGCATTTATGATAAAAACTCTCATCAAAGTGGGTATAGAATGAATGCTTCTCAACATAATAAAGACCATATATGACAAACCCACAACTAATATCATACTCAACAGTGAAAAGCCAAAAATTTTACTTCTAAGATCAGAAACAAGATAAAGATGCCCACTCTACCCACTTTTATTCAGCATTTCATTGGAAGTCCTAGCCACAGCAATTAGGCAAGGAAAACAAAATAAAATGTATCCAAATTGGAAAAGAAGAGTTTAAATGGTCACTATTTGCAGACGGCATGACACTATATGTAGAAAACCCTAAAGACTCCACCAGAAAACTGTTAGACCTAGTAAAATAATTCCATAAAGCTTTAGAATACAAAATTAGTATACAAAATTGTTTCTATTCAGTAATAATAAAATATCAGAAAGAGTAATCAAGAAAAAAATCCCATGTACAATTTCATCAAAGAGAGCAACATACCTAAGAATAAATTCAAACAAAGAGATGAGAGACCTGTACACTGAAAACTACAAGACATTGATGAGAGAAATTGAAGACATGAATGAAAGAAGAGATTTTCCATGCTCATGAGTTGGAAGAATTATTGTTAAAATGTCAGTACCAACCAATGCAATCTACAGATTCAATGCAGTCCTTATCAAAATTCCAATGGTATTTTTCACAGAATCAGAACAAATAATTCTAAAATTTGTATGGATCCACAAAAGACCCAAATAGCCAAAGTAATAGCAAAAGCAAGAATGTCAAAGGTAAAATATTCCCAGATTTAAAATTATAATGCAAAGCTATAATAATCAAAACAGTATGGCATTGGCATAAAAACTTACATATAGATCAATGGAACAGAATAGAGAACCCAGATATAAACCCACAAATATATATAGTCAATTTATAACAAATAAATCAAGGATATACAATGGTGAAGGACAATCTCTTCAATAATTGGTGTTAGAAAAACTGGACAGCTACATGCAAAAGAATGAAACTGGACCACTATCTTATACCACAAACAAAATTTACTAAGAATGCATTAAAAAATTGAATGTACATAATCTGAAAACATAAAATTCCTAGAAGAAATCAAAGGAAGTAAGTTACTTGACATCAATCTTAGCAATGATTTTTTTGGATCTGAATGCAAAGGCAAGGGCAACAAAACAAAACAAAACAAAAAGTTTTGCATCAAACTAAAAACAAACAAACAAACAAAATCACTTCTGTACAGGAAAGGATACCATCAACAAAACAAAAGAATGGAAATGGGAAAAGATATTTGAAAATTATATATCTAATACAAGGTTAGTATTCAAAATATATAAATCTTTTACAACTCAATAACAAAAAAGAAATCTGCTTAAAAGTGGGCAGAAGATCTGAATAGATTTTTCCCCAAATAAGACATACAGGGTGCCAACAAGCACATAAAAAGATGCTTGACATCACTCACCACCAGGGAAATATAAATCAAAACCACAATGAGATATCACCTCACACCTATCAGAATGGCTAGTATCAAAAAGACAAGAAATGACAAGTGTTGGTAAAAGTGTGAACAAGAAACACTCATGCACTGTTGGTGGGATTGTAAATTGATACAGTTATTACTGAAAACAGTATGGAGTTTCTTCAAAAAATTAAAAATAGAACCATCATTTGATCTATCAATTCCAGTTCTGGGTATCAATCTGAAGAAAATGAAACAGCAATTTGAAGAGATATGTGTACCCTTATATTCATTGCAGCATTATTCACAACAGCCAAGATATGGAAACAGTTTAAGTGCCCATTGATGTATAAATGGGTAAGAAAGATGTGGTACACATATATGCAATGGAATACTTCTCAGCCATAAATAAGGATGAAATCTTGCCATTTGCAAAAACATGGATTGATCTTGAAGGTATTAAGCTAAGTGAAATAACTCAGTCAGAGAAAGACATATACTGTGTGATTTCACTTATATGTGGAATCTAAAAACCAAAACAAATGAAACCAAACCAAACCAAACCCAGAATCCTAGTTAGATACAGAAAATGGACTGGTGGTTGCTAAATCAGAGGTGTGGTGGGGGAGTGAAACAGGTAAATGGGATCAAGAATTACACTCTTATAAAATAAATAAATCATGGATAAGTAATGTACAGCTATGTACAACTATATGGGTAATATAGTTATTAATATTATGTTACCTTTGTATCATGATGTATGGTACTAGACTTCAGGAGCTGATTATATTGCAATTTATACAAAGGTTAAATCACTGTTGTACACCTAAAATAATACAATATTGTATATTAATTATATTTAAATATAAAATAAGTGATTACTTTTAATGTAGAACAATTCATATTTTTCATTTATTATTAATGCTGTATGTCCAGTTTAATTAACATTTCCTTTCTTCAATGTCTCAAATATGCTGTAGTATGTTTTAATCCCAAAGATACTCTTTTTACCTTTATCATTTACATCTTAAATCCAGTTGGAATTTATTTTTGTATGTGGCAGGAAGTAAAGTTTCCACTGAATATGTTCAACTTTCCTTATACACACAGGAATAAATCCTAACTGGTCATTGTGTATGATATTTTAATTTGTTTTTATATTTGGTTTGCTAGTATTTCCTTGAGAATTTTTTTCAAATATGTTCATCAGGAATTTGGCCTTTAGTTTTCTTTCTTTCTTTCTCTCTTTCTTTCTTTTTCTTTCTTTCTTTTTCTTTCTTTCCTTTCTTTCTTTCCTTTCTTTCTTTCTTTCTTTCTTTCTTTCTTTCTTTCTTTCTTTCTTTCTTTCTTTCTTTCTTTCTTTCTTCTTTCTTTCTTTCTTTCCTTCTTTCTTTCTTTCTTTCCTTCTTTCTTTCTTTCTTTCTTTTTCTTTCTTTCTTTCTTTTTTTTTTTCTTTTTTTTTGTGGTGCCTTTTTTTGACTCTGGTATCAGGGTAATGTTGGTCCCATAGAATGAATTTAGAAGTATTCCCTTTTGTTTTTTAGAAGAATTTAAGAAGAATTAGTATTCTTCAAGTGTTTGGTAGAATTTATCTCTGAAGCCATCTGGTCCTGAGCTTTTCTTTGTTGGAAGCTTTTAAATTATTCCTTAATATTTTTTTATTTCTTATTGATCTGTTCAGGCTATTTATTATTGATTCAATCATTATAAGTTGTATAGTTGTAGGAACTTATTCATTTCTTTAGGTTGTCTGATTTGTGGCCATATAATTACTTAAAATGCTCCTTTTTATTTCTGTTAGTTCAGTTGTAATCTCTCCTCTTTCATTTTTAATTTTACTTACTTGAGTATTCTCTCTTCCATAGTTATTCTAGCTAAATTGTGGTTGATTTAGTTCATGTATTCTGAAAACCATTTCTTTTTTTTTTTTAAGATTTTATTTATTTATTTGACACAGAGAGAGAGAGAGAGCACAAGCAGGGGGAGTGACAGGCAGAGGGAGAAGCAGGCTCCCCCCTGAGCAGGGAGCCTGACACGGGACTTGATCCCAGGACTCTGGGATCATGACCTGAGCTGAAGGCAGATGCTTAACTGACTAAGTCACCCAGGTGCCCACCAGCTCTTATTTTTTAAATTATTTTTCTTTTCTCTATTTCATTTGTTTCTGCTCTTAACTTTATTATTTCTTTGCTTTTGATAACTTTTAATTTGTGTATATTGTATTTTCATTTTTGGTCTCAAGAAATTTTCTAATTTTCTTTTTGATTTCTTCTTTGTTACAATAGTTGTGGGGGTTTTTGCGATAGTTTTTAAATATGTGTTTTTTAACTTCAATGTCTCTGTGAATAGTCCTGTTTTCTATTATTGATTTCTTTCTTTTTTTCATTTTTACTGTATTTTGCTTTATTGTGCTTGGCAGACAGTGCATTTTTTTTTTTTTTTTTTTTTTACAAATTCAAGGTTTGTGGTAACCCTGAGTTGAGCAAGTATATATTTTTTTAATTTTTTATTGTTATGTTAATCATCATACATCATTAGTTTTTGATGTAGTGTTCCATGATTCATTGTTTGTGCATAACACCCAGTGCTCCATGCAGAACGTGCCCTCTTTAATACCCATCACCAGGCTAACCCATCCTTCCACCCCCCTCCCCTCTAGAACCCTCAGTTTGCTTTTCAGAGTCCATCATCTCTCATGGTTCGTCTCCCCCTCCGATTTCCCCCCCTTCATTCTTCCCCTCCCGCTATCTTATTCTTTTTTTTCTCTTAACATATAATGTATTATTTGTTTCAGAGGTACAGATCTGTGATTCAACAATCTTGCACAATTCACAGCGCTCACCATAGCACATACCCTCCCCAATGTCTATCACCCAGCCACCCCATCCCTCCCACCCCAACCCCCACTCCAGCAACCCTCAGTTTGTTTCCTGAGATTAAGAATTCCTCATATCAGTGAGGTCATATGATACATGTCTTTCTCTGATTGACTTATTTCGCTCAGCATAACACCCTCCAGTTCCATCCACGTTGTTGCAAATGGCAAGATCTCATTCCTTTTGATGGCTGCATAATATTCCATTGTATATATATACCACATCTTCTTTTTTTTTTTTTAAGATTTTATTTTATTTATTTGACAGAGAGAGACACAGCGAGAGAGGGAACACAAGCAGGGGAAGTGGGAGAGGGAGAAGCAGGCTCCCCACAGCCCGATGTGGGACTCGATCCCAGGACTCTGGGATCACGACCCCAGCTGAAGGCAGTCGCTTAACCGACTGAGCCACCCAGGCACCCTATACCACATCTTCTTTATTCATTCATCTGTCGATGGACATCTTGGCTTTTTCCACAGTTTGGCTATTGTGGACATTTGAGCAAGTATATTGACACTCTTTGCCAACCACATTTGCTTACTTTATGTCTCTGTCACATTTTGGTAATTCTTTCAGTATTTCAAAACTTTTTCATTATTACTCTATTTGTTACAGTGATCTGATTAGTAATCTTTGGTGTTACTATTATAATTATTTTGGGGCACCAGGAACTGTGCATATACAAGATAGCAAACTTCATCAATAAATGTATTTGTTTTGGCTGTTCCACTGTCTGGCTATTATTGATTTCTAATTTCATTTCATTATAACCAAAAATTATATATGAAGTAAATTCAATCTTTTAAAATAGGGTAAGACTTGATTTGTGACCTAGCACATGATCTACCTTGGGAAATGTTTCCTGTGCACTTGAGAAGAATGAGAATTCTACTGCTCTTAAATTGAGTATTCTGTACATAGTTTTAGGTCCATTTGATCTGTAGTGTTGTTCACTTCTGCTGTTTCTTTATTGATTTTATTTCTGGAAGATCCATCCATTATAGAAAGTGGGCCATAAGAATTTCCTATTATTGTATTTCTATTTACCTCTTCACTTCAGTAAGTTTGCTTTATATATTTAGGTAATTTGATATTGGGTTTACATTGATTTAAAATTGATATATGTCTATGTACATTTGACTCTTTTATCACTGCATAATGACCTTTGTTTTTTGTGACAGTTTTTTTTTTAAAGATTTATTTATTGATTGATTTAACAGAGAGACAGAGAGCACAAGTGGGGGAGCTTCAGGCAGAAGGAGAGGGAGAAGCAGGCTCCCCACTGAGCAGGGAGCCCAACTTGGCGTTCGATCCCAGCACCTTGGGATCATGACCTGAGCCCAAAGGCAGACGCTTAACCAACTAAGCCACCAAGGTGCGCCCCCCTTTTTTACTAAAAGTCTATTTTTTTTCCTGACATAATTTTAGCCACCCTGCTCTCTTTTGGTTACAATTTTCTTGGGATACCTTTCATTAAACCTTCACTTTCAGCCCATGTGTGTTCTTATAACTAAAATGAGTCTTTTGCAGAGAGCATATAGTTGAGTCTCTTAAATCTTTTCAGTCACTCTCTTTTGATTGAGAAGTTCAGTCCATTAACATTTAAAGTAATTGTTGATAGATAAGGACATATTGTATTTTGTTAATTATTTTCTCTGTTTTGTGGATTCCTTTTGTCTTTGTGGATTGTTGAATTTTTTTAATGGCTTGCTTTAATTCTTTTCTCTTTATCTTTTATGTATAACACTGTGTGTGTATGCTTATGTGTGTGTGTATGCATGTGTATTATGGGGCTTGCATCCAACATTTTATAGTTATAGCAGTCTGTTTTAAGATGATAAGAATTTAACTTAAATTGCATATAGGAATTATACACTTTTTCTTCATACATAAACTTCTGTTGTAATTGATTTCAGATTTTGTTTCTTTCTATATCGTGTCTCCATTAATAAATGTTATACTTATTCTTTCTACTTCTGTCTTTAAATTTATATACTAGTGTTAAAAGTTACTTACATATTAGCATTAGAGTACTGCAATATTCTGTGTTTGCCTTTTATTTACCTTTAGCAGTAAGATTTATACATTTGTATGTTTTCACACTGTTGTTTAGTATCCTATTGTTTCAACTTGAAAAACTTCCCTTGGCACTTCTTGTAAGGTAGGTCTACTGGTAAGAGTCTCCCTCAGATTTTGTTTTCCTGAGAAATCTTCATTTCTCCTTTACTCTTAAAGACAGTTTTGTTTGGTTAGTTATTCTCATAGGGCAGTTTTTCTCTTCCAGCACTTTGAAAATATCATCTGACTCTGCTAGTCTACATAGCATCTGCTGAGAAATCCACTGAGAAGTCATATAGGGACTTTTCTATATGTGATGAGTTAGTTTTATCTTGCTGTTTTCATAATTCTCTATGACATTGACTTTTGATAATTAAATTATAATATGTCTTAGTGTAGTCCTCTTTGGATTCATCTCATTTAAAAACTGTTAGTTTTCATGAATGTGGATGTCCATTTCCTTCACTAGATTTGGGAAAACTTCAGTCATTATTTCATTAAATAAGTTGTCTGCTCCTTTCTCCCTCTTCTTCATTTGGGAATCTTATGATGTGTATATTGTTTTCTTAATGGTGTCCTATATGTTCCATAGGCTTTCTTAATTTTTTGTTTGTTTGTTTTTAAATTATTTTTTCTTCCTTTGTTCCTAACTGGATATTTCTAATTAACCTATTAGTTCGCTGATTCTTTATTCTGCTTATTTAAGTCTGCTGTTCAAGTATTGTATTAAATTTTTCAGTTCAGTCATTGTATTCTTCAGTTCAGGAATTCTGTTTCATTCTTTTTTATGGTTTCTATTTCTTTACTGATTTTCTCATTTCTTCATGTATTGTTTTCCTGTATTTTTTTAGTTGCCTATCTGTGTTTCTTGTAGCTCATTGAGCTTCTTTGGGATGATTATGTTGATTTCTTTGTTAGGAAGTTTATTAATATAAATTTCTTTAAGGTCTGTTTCTGTATCTTCATTTATTTCCTTTAGTGGTATCACGTATGCTTGAATCTTTTTTTTTTTCTTTTTTTGTTCGTGAAAGGAAATGTTATTAGGAGGACACATTACACACTGTGTAGTTTCAAGGAGTTAGGAACAGAGCTAAACCCATATGCTACATTTAAAAGCACTTACCTCTTTTTTTTCTTTTTTAAATTAACATGCAGTGTAATATTAGTTTTGGGTGTACAATCTAGTGATTCAACACTTCCATTCAAAACCTGGTGCTCTTCAAAACAAGTGCCCCCCTTAATGCCCATCACCTATTTAACCCATCCCCCCTCCCAACTCCCCTCAGTAAACCTCAGTTTGTTCTCTATATTTAAGAGTCTGTTTCCTGGTTTTCCTCTCTCCCTTCTTTTCCCCTGTGCTCATTTGTTTTGTTTCTTAAGTTTCACATATGAGTAAAATCATATGGTACTTGTTTTTCTCTGACTGACTTATTTCGCTTAGTGTAATGCTTTCTAGCTTTCTCCATGCTATTGCAAATGGAATGATTTCATTATTTTTTATGACTGAGTAATATTCCATTATATACCACTTCTTTATCCTTTCATCAGTCAATGGACACCTGGTCTGTTTTTTATAGTTTGGCTATTGCAGATAGTGCTGCAATAAACTTTGGGGTGCATATATCCCTTTGAATTAGTGTTTTCTTTTTATTCTTTGGGTAAATACTTAGAGTGAAATTGCTTGATTATAGGGTATTTACATGTTTAACTTTTTGAAGAACCTCTATACTGTTCTCCAAAGTGGCTGCACCAGTTTGCATTCCCACCAACAGTGCAAGAGGTTTCCCCTTTCTCCACACCCTCACCAACACCTATTGTTTCCTGTGTTGTTGATTTTAGCCGTTCTTTATGACCCTCGTAGCCTTGTGTTAGTGTCTATGCATTTATAGGAAGAGTAGTCTCTTCAAGTCTTTATAGACTGATTTGAGTAGGGAAAGACCTTCACAGTCAGCTCAGTCATAAGTTCTGAGCTCCTTGCTTAGCAGGGTTTGTGAGCTATCCAGCTGACAATGTTCATGGGTCAACCTACTCCTGGAATCATCGAGCTAAGCTGTTGGCTCCATCAGTGGGTCAGATAGGAGTTATGTCCACAGGTGTTCTGGCAGACTATCATCAGGTCTGCAATTGTAGAGGTATGCTTCTGTGTCCAAGGGTAGATGGAGCTGTCACCAGGACCATGGGAGATTAGGGCCCTCCCTGGGACTGCTCCTATGGGAAGAGGCTGGTGTGGGTACTGCCATGACTGTGAGTGGGTGGGATTATCTCTGGGACTATGTATGAGGTTGCAACTGGTTCTGCATGGGGATGAGGGTACCTCTGGGCCCACAGTTTTGTCCATAATCAGTAAACCTATTATTAGTGTCTTGAAAAGATGTGGTTCCTACTAGGTCTGTGGTCAGGTAAAGCTAGTGGCAGGGCCACAGGCAAGTGGCATTGAAACCAAGTCCACAGGTGGATATGGTTTATTCCATGTCTGCAACCAGGTTCATGGTCAGTGAATTTGCTCCCAGGGGTGTGTGTATGCCTTCTCAAAGTATATTTCCTTGGTTATTGGCTAAGTCCAGGTTTTGGAACTTCCTATCTGGTTCCTAAAGCTCCTACAAAAGGAATTATTTTCCATGGATGGTTGCCAAATCTCTGTGTCTGTGGGAGGATCATGGCTGGGGATCTTCTCTTCTGCAATACCACTGACTTCATTTTTGGAATTCTTCTTTGTCTTGATTTTGACAAAGACTTGAAGAAACAAGTTTTATACCCCAAAGTGAATTTTGAGAGATACTATCTTGAAGGAATTTCAAAATAATATTTAACCAATAACTGGTAACATGATATTTTAGAGATAAGTGGAGGAGTTGTGGATGGGATTTTTTTGAGACAACTGAGCTGTGAATGCTATGCCTCCAAAAGGTAAGATTAAGGGTACTCCTACAAATACTTCAAGTCACAATTGGATAGCTTCCATGAGATAATGCTGAGAACATCACAGATATTTCTTACAGTGAGAAGGACAAAGTTGAGTGATGACGGACTCTGCCTGGAAAATCAAGATAATACTGCCTAGCCATAGAGCTGATATAAAGATAATCATGTAACATCAAGGACTATCTTGGGTGGTGTACACCCCCACAGATTCCTGAAATATGCAGCAGGTTAGTATGTGAGTTGTAGATCGTGTTCAATTGAGCAATAGCATCAATGAAGTTAAGGTAGACGTTTACAAATTGATTTCAAGACTGTAGATCAAGTGATTAATTATTGGCATAAATTATATTTCCTTGAGTTCCAAAGGAATAGGTGAGATTAAAATGGGGAATTAGAGGGGGGTGTGTGGAACTCCTAAAGTCCAGTCATTTCAGGAGCCATAAGAGATAGTTTTATGTTATTTTAAAACATCTACCATGTCTAGAAAATATGAGTCAAATAGTACATTTTATCTCCTGAAAGCTTGAAGATAGTGAACATTATATACTCATGTGAAATTTAAGACAGATAATCCTAAAGGATTTTCAATGTAAGATTTAACCAGAAGCTCTTTACATCACTCATAAACCCTATGGATACAATGGTGATATAAAAATGTGTACAAATTGGATATTAATCAAGAATGTGAAATTTACATTCAAAGAATGTGTGATTCAGGTATCTTGAATGAGCCAGAAAGATCAGATAGAGAATGAGAGATGAGCAAAAAGAAAAATATAAGATGTTAACAATAACTTTTCCCCCAAAGGCAGGTAGCTTTTTTGCAAAATCTCTAACTTAAAAAGATGGAATTACTTATCTTTGAATACTGTTGTAATGTTTAGTACAGACCAATTGAGCATTTTTAAAATCCCAAAAGGCAAACTACTGCATGAGAGAAGATATTTGCAAATAATGTATCTGACATGGAGGCAGGTAGGTGGGATATGAGTTAAATGGGTGAATGGGTATTAAGGGCACTTGTAATGATGAGCACTTGGTGTTATATGTAAGTGATGAATCACTAAAATCTCCAGAAACCAAGATTACACTGTATGTTAACTAACTAGAATTTATTTATTTTGTAAAGATTTATTTATTTATTTGATGTGGGGAGAAGGAAAAGAGAAGCAAACTCCCCACTAAGCAGGGAGTCCAATGCCAGGCTTGATCCCAGGACCCTGGGATCATAACCGGAGCCAAAGGCAGACTATTAGCCAACTGAGCCACCCGGTGGCTAGAAGAGATCTTATTAATCCTTTCAAAGAAACAGCTTCTAGTTTCGTTGAACAGTTCTACTGTTCTAGTTCTTATTTCATTTATTTCTGATCTAATCTTTATTATTTCTCTTCTCCTGCTTGGTTTAGGCTTCATTTTCTGTTCTTTCTCCAGGTTCTTTAGGTATAAGGTTAGTTTGTGCACTTGGGATTTTTCTAATTTTTTGTCAGAGGATTGGATGGCTATGTACTTCCCTCATAGTACCGCCTTTGCAGTATCCCATAGGTTTTAAACGGATGTGTTTTCATTTTCATTGATTTCAAAGAATTATTTAAGTTTTTCTTTAATTTCTTGGTTGACCAATTCATTTTTTTAAGCAGGATGCTCTTTAACCAGCAAGTGTTTGAGTTCCTTCCAAATTTCTTCTTGTGATTGAGTTCCAGTTTCATAGTATTGTGGTTTGGAAATAAGCAGGGAAAAATCTCAATCTTGTGCTATCAGTTGAGACCTGATTTGTGAACCAGTATGTGATCTATTCTGGAGAAATTTCCATGTGCACTTGAGAAGAATGAGTATTCTGTTGTTTTAGGATGGAATGTTCTGTATATATCTGCGAAGTCCACCTGGTCCAAAGTGTCCTTCAAAGCTCATGTTTCTTTGTTGATCTTCTGCTTAGATGATCTGTGTGTTGCTGTGAGTGAGGTGTTGAATTCTCCTACTATCAATGTATTATTATCAATATGTTTCATTTTGGTTATTAATTGGCTTATATAGTTGGCTGCTCCCACGTTGGGGGCATAGATATTTACAATTGTTAGATCTTCTTTTTGGATAGACCCCTTAAGTATGATATAATGTCCCTTTACATTTCTTACTACAGTGTTTGATTTAAAATCTAGTTTGCCTGATATGAGGATTGCTATCCCAGCTTCCCTTGATGTCCATTACTATGGTAAATTGTGCTCCATCCCTTCATTTTCAATGTGGAGGTGTCTTTAAGTTCAAAATGAGTCTCTTGTAGGCAGCATATGGATGGTTCCTGCCTTTTTACCCAATCTGATACTCTATCTTTTTATTGGAGCATTCAGCCCATTTACATTTAGAATAACTATTGAAAGACATGAATTTAGTGCCACTGTATTTCCTGTAAAATCCCTGTTTCTGATGATTGCTTTGTTACTTTCTGGTCTATGTTACTCTTGGGTTCTCTCTTCACTTACGCTGACCCTTTAATATTTCTTGTAGGGCTGGCTTGGTGGTCACATATTCTTTCAGTTTCTATCTGTCCTGGAAACTCTTTATCTCTCCTTCCATTCTGAATGATGGCCTTGCTGGATAAAGTATCCAGGCAATCTGGAAGAAATGGATGCATTCAGTGAAACTTATAAACTACCAAGACTGAAACAGGAAGAGGTAGACAATGTAAACAGACCAATAACCAGCAAGGAAATTGAAACAGTAATCAAAAACCTCCTAAAAAACAAGAGTCCAGGGCCAGATGGCTTCCCAGGGGAAGTCTACCAAACATTTAAAGAACAAATAATACCGATTCTACTGAAGCTGTTTCAATAACAGAAATGGAAGGAAAACTTCCAAATGTATTCTATGAGGCCAGCATTACCTGATCCCAAAACCAGACAAAGACCCCATCAAAAAGGAGAATTACAGACCAATATCTCTGATGAACATGGATGCCAAAATACTCACCAAGATCCTAGGCAATAGGATTCCACAGTACATTAAAAGGATTATTCACCACAACCAGGTGGGATTTATTCTTTGGATGCAAGGGTGGTTCAACATTCACAAATCAATCAACGTGATAGATCACATTAGCAAACGAAGAGACAAGAATGTATCATCCTCTCAATTGATGCAGAAAAAACTTTTGACAAAATGCAGCATTATTAAAACTCATCAAAGTATAGCGATAGAGGGAACATACCTTAATATCATAAAAGCCATCTATGAAAAGCCACAGCAAATATCATTGTCAATGGGGAAAAACTGAGAGTTTTTCCCTTAAGATCAGGAACATGACAGGGAAGCCCACTTTCACCACTATCATTCAACATAGTAGTAGAAATCCTAGCCTCAGCAATCAGACAAAAAAGAAATAAAAGGCATTCAAATTGGCAAAGAAGAAGTCAAAGTCTCTCTTCATGGATGACATGATACTTTATGTGTAAAACCCAAAAGACTCCACCTCCAAATTCCTAGAACTCATACAACAATTCAGCAACATGACAAGATACAAAATCAATGCAAAGAAATCAGTTGCATTTCTAAACACTAACAATATGACTGAAGAAAGAGAAATTAAGAAATCAATTCCATTTACAATAGCACCAAAAACCATAAGATACATAGGAATAAACCTAACTGAAGAGGTAAAGGATCTGTACTCTAGAAACTACAAAACATTTATGAAAGAAATTGAGGAAGACACAAATACATGGAAAAACAGTCCATGCTCATGGATTGGAAGAAGAAACAGTGAAAATGTCTATGCTACCCAGAGCAATCTACACTTTCAAAGCAATCCCTATCAAAATACCATCTACATTTTTCAGAGAGCTGGAACAAACAATCCTAAAATTTGTATGGAACGAGAAAAGACCCCGAATCACCAGGAGAATGTTGAAAAAGAAAACCAAAGCTGGGGGTGATAAAGGAACAGAAGGGAAACTGAAGACAAAGCAGAAGCTGGCACCCTACACCCACCCCCTTTGGGATATATGTGACATTCCTCAGGCACTCCTAGCTGCCCTAAAGAAAAAACAATTGGTTAACTGATAGAGATCACAATCTTGCAGGACAGGAGTCTCCCTCAGTTTACAAATGTCCTAGTGATTTACAAGGAAGAAGTTTTCTTATCAATAGCCTAACTTCCCAGAGACCCATAACTCAGTTTCATGAAGCCCTAACATCACCCTCCCCTCCATAAAATTAAAGGAGGCTGAGACAGAAGGAAATGTAAATAAAATTGAATTTCTTTTTAACCTGAAGCCCATTTACAAGGATGTGTGATAGGAAGAATGTAACATTCCTCCAGGAAACTCCCAACTGTCTTCATGTTAGTGCCTCATTAGAGGGAAAAACAACCTTGGCTTGACAATAACCAGGCCTCCAGTATCCTGAGAGTCTTTAGCATATGGCAGTCCTTCTGGACACCCCCTTTGTCCTCACCTCCTTAACTCCTGAATATGTAATCAGCCACTCCTCAAGACCACAGGGCAGCAGCTCTTTCTGCCCACAGGTTCTGTCCCCATGCTTTAATAAACCACCATTTTGCACCCAAGGTGCCTCAAGAATTATTTCTTGGTCATCAGCTCCAGAGTCCACCCCACTGAACCTCACATATATTCTAAAACTTCATCAGGGGCATCACAATGCCTAACTTCAAGCTATATTACAAAGCTGTGATCATCAAGACAGCATGGTATTGGCACAAAAAACAGACACATAGATCAGTGGAACAGAATACAATCTCCAGAAATGGACCCTCAACTCTATGGTCAACTAATTTTCAACAAAGCAGGAAAGAGTATCTAATGGAAAAAAAAAAAAAAAAAAAAAGACAGTCTCTTCAATAAATGGTGCTGGGAAAATTGGACAGCCACATGAAGAAGAATGAAACTGGACCATTCTCTTACACCATACACAAAGATAAACTCAAAATGGATGAGAGACATCAATGTGAGAGAGTTATCCATCAAAATCCTAGAGGGGAACATAGGCAATAACCTCTTCAACATCACCCACAGGAAGTTCTTGCAAGACAGGTCTCTATGATAAGTGAAATCAATCAAGCAGAGAAAGTCAATTATCATATGGTTTCACTTATTTGTGGGACATAAAGAATAGCATGGAGAACATTAGGAGGAGAAAGGGAAAAATGAAGGGGGGTAATCAGAGGGGGAGATGAACCATGAGAGACTATGGACTCTGAGAAACAAACTGAGGGTTTTAGAGAGGAGGAGTTGGGGGGATGGGTTAGCCCAGTGATGGGTATTAAGGAGAGCACATATTGCATGGAACACTGGGTGTTATACACAAACAATGAATCATGGAACATTACATCAAAAACTAATGATGTACTGTATCTGACTAACATAACAAAATAAAAATAAATAAATAGATAAATAAATGACTAAATAAATAAATAAATGCAAGGGAAACCGAAGCATAAATGAACTATTGGGACTTCATCAAGGTAAAGAGCTTTTGCACAGCAAAGGAAACAGTCAATAAAACTAAAAAGCAACCCACAGAATGGGAGACGATGTTTGCAAATGATATATCAGATAAAGGGCTGCTATCCAAGATCTTTAAAGAACTTATCAAACTCAGCACCCCCAAAAAACAAATAATCCCATCAGGAAATGTGCAGAAGACATGAACAGACACTCCTCCGAAGAAGACATACAAATGGCTAACAGACACATGAATAAATGCTCCACATCTCTATCCATCAGGGAAATACAAATCAAAACCACAATAAGATACCACCTTACACCAGTTAAAACAACCAAAATTAACAAGACAGGAAACAATAAATTTTGGCGAGGATGTGGAGAAAGGGGGACCCTCTTACACTGTTGGTGGGAATGCATGCTGTGACAGCCACTGTGGAAAACAGTATGGAAGTTCCTCAAGTAGTTAAAAATAGAGCTACCCTATGACCCAGCAATTGTACTACTAGGTATTTACCCCAAAGATACTGATGTAGTGAAAAGAAGGGGCACATGCACCCCAATGTTCATAGCAGCCATATCCACAATAGCCAAACTGTGGAAGGAGCTGAAATGCCCTTCAAGAGATGAGTGGATAAAGAAGATGTGGATCATATATACAATGGAATATTACTCAACCATCAGAAAGGATGAATACCCAGCATTTGGATTTACATGGATGGAACTGGAGGGGATTATGCTAAGTGCAATAAGTCAAGTAGAGAAAGACAATTATAATATGGTTTCACTCATATGTGGAACATAAGGAATAGTGTGGAAGTCCACAGGGGAAGGGAGGGAAAACTGAATGGAAAGAAATCAGAGGGGGAAACAAAGTGTGAGACTCTGGACTCCAGGAAACTGAGGGTTACAGAAGGGAGTGGGTGAGGGCATGGGGTAACTGGGTGATGGGTATTAAGGAGGGCCCATGATGTGATGAGCACTGGGTTTTATACACAACTAATGAATCATTGAACACTACATCAAAAACTAATGATATACTATATGTTGGCTAATTGAACATAATAAAAATAAATAAAAATAAAAAAATAAACCAAAGAATTTAGCAAGAGAGAAAGATGCACAGTATATCATGATAAAGGGGTATATCAAACAAGATGTAACATATTTATTCCCCCACCTTGGGAACACCTAAATATATAATAATTAATAACAAACATAAATAAATTCATTGATAATAATACTATAATAGTAGGGGACTTTCACAAGCAAATTACATCAATGGACAGATCATCTAAGCAGAAAACTATCAAGGAAAAAAATGGCTTTGAATGACACACTGGACCAGATGAATTTAATAAATATATTCGGAACATTTCATCCTACAACAGCAGAATACAAATTCTCTTCAAGTGTACATGATATATTGCCCAAAATGATTACATATTGGGTCATAAATCAGGTGACAACAAATACAAAAAGACTGTGATCACACCATACATATTTTCCAACCACAATGCTATGAAACTTGAAGTCAAGCTTAAGAAAAAATTTGGAAAAACCACAAATACATGGAGGTCAAACAACATGCTAGTAAGGAATGAAAGGGTTAATCAGGAAATTAAAGAAGAAATAATGTGAACAAATGAAAATGAAACCATGATGGTCTAAATCCTTTGGGATGCAACAAAGTGGTCATAAGAAGGAAGTATATAGCAATACAGGCCCACCTCAAGAGGCAAGAAAAATGTCAAATAACCTAACCTTACACCTACCTGAGCTAAAAAAGAAAAATAAATGAAGTCAAAAACCCATCAGAATCAGGGAAATAATAAAGGTCAGAGTATAAATAAATGCTATAGAAACAAAAAAACAAAAAACAGTACAATAAATCAATGAAACTAGGAGCTGGTTCTTTGAAGTAATGAATAAAATTGATAAACTCCTAGTCAGACTTATCAAAAAGAAATGAGAAAGGAACCAAATAGATACAATCACAAATGAGAGTAGAGATCACAAACAACACCACAGAAATATGAACAATTAGAATATTAATGAAACTTATACACCAATAAATTGGGCAGTCTGGAAGAAATGGATGAATTTCTAGAAACATAAACTACCAAAACTGAAGCAGGAAGAAATAGAAAATTGAACAGACCAATAACCAGCAAAGAAATGCAATCTGTAATAAAAAATCTTCCAGCAAACAAAAGTACATGGCCAGCTGTCTTCCCAGGGGGAATTCTACCTAACAGTTAAAGAAGAGTTAATAACTATTCTCAAACTGTTCCAAACAAAAATGAATGCAGAACTTCCAAACTCATTCTTCCAGGTCAGCATTACCTTGATTCCAAAACCAGACAAAGACCTGACCAGAAAGGAGAATTATAGTCCAATATCCCTGATGAACATAGGTGCAAAAATTCTCAAGAAGATACTTGCATTTGGAATCCAACAGTACATTAAAAGACTCATTCACCAAGTGGGATTCATTCCTCAGCTGCAAGATTGATTCAATATTCACAAAACAATCAATGTGATACACCACATTAATAACGGAAGGATAAGAACTATAGGATCCTCTGAATAGATGCAGCAAAAGCATTTCACAAAGTACAGCATCAATTATTGATGAAAACTTTCAACAAAGTAGGGATCGAGGGAGCATGCTTCAACATCATAAAGGCCATACATGAAAGACTCACAGCTAATATCATCCTCAGTGGGGAAAAACTGAGACCTGGGATATTCTCTGAAATCACTGTTATTTAACATAATACTGGAAGTCCTAACCTCAGCAATCAGAAAACAAAAAGAAATAAAATGTATCCAAATTGGAAAGGAAGAAGTCAAACTTTCACTATTTCCAGACAACATGATACTTTTTGTAGAAAACCAGAAGATTCCACCAAAAGAATTGTAGAACTAATACATGAATACAGTAAAGTCACAGGATACAAAATCAATGTACAGAAATCTGTTGCATTTCTATACACCACTAATGAGGCAGCCAAAAGACAAATCAAGGAATCAGTCTCATTTACAATTGTACCAAATTGTACCAAATATCTAAGATACCTAAGAATAAACCTAACCTAAGAGGTAAAAGATCTGTACCCCTAAAACTATAGAATTCTTATGAGGGAAACTGAAGAGGACACAAAGAAATGGAAAAAACACTCCATGCTCATGGATTGGAGGAACAAACATTGTTAAAATGTCTATACTACCCAGAGCAATCTACACATTTAATGCAATCCCTATCAAATTACCACCAGCATTTTTCACAGGGCTAGAACAAACAATCCTAATGATTGTATGTAACCACAGAATACCCAGAAGAGCAAAAAAAAAAAAAAAAAAAAAAAAATCTTGAAAAACAAAAGCAGAGCTGGAAACATCAAATTCTGGACTTCAGGTTATATTATAAAGCTGTAGTCATCAAGACATTATGTTACTGGTACAAAAAGAGACACAAAGATCAATGGAACAGAATAGAAAACCCAGAAATGGACCCACAACTATATGGTTAACTAAACTTTGACAAAGCAGGAAAGAATGTCCAATGGAAGAAAAACAGTCTCTTTCTGCAAAGGATGTTGGGAAAACTAAACAACAATATGCAGAAGAGCAAAATTGACCACTATCTTACACCATACAGAAAAATAAATTCAAAATGGATGGAAGACCTAAATGTGAGACAGAAAACCATCAAAATCCTAGAGGAAAATACAGGCAGCAACCTCTTTGACATTGGTGGGAGCAACTTCTTACTAGATATGTCTCCAGAGGCAAGGGAAACAAAAGCAAAAATTAACTATTGGGACTTCATCAAGGTAAAAAGCTTCTGTACAGCAAAGGAAACAATCAATAAAACTAAAAGAAAACCTTCAGAATGAGCGAATATATCTGCAAATTACATATCTGAAAAAGGGTTAGTGTCCAAAATCTATATAGAACTTATCAAACTCAACACCTCAAAAACCCAAATAATTCAGTTAAGAAATGGGCAGAAGACATGGATAGACTTTTTTTCAAAGAAGACATACAGATGGCCAATAGAAACATGAAAAATGGGCGCCTGGGTGGCTCAGTCGTTAAGCGTCTGCCTTCGGCTCAGGTCATGATCCCAGGGTCCTGGGATCGAGTCCCACATCGGGCTCCCCGCTCTGCGGGAAGCCTGCTTCTCCCTCTCCCACTCCCCCTGCTTGTGTTCCTGCTCTCGCTATGTCTCTCTCTGTCAAAAAAAAAAAAAAAATCTTTAAAAAAAAAAAAAAAAAAAAAAAAAGAAACATGAAAAATTTTCAACATCACTCAGGGATTCAATGTGAAGGAAAATTTCCATTACTGGCTTTGAAAATGAAGCCGTACATGTGGCAAGGAATGCATTTGTCCTGAAGGAATTGAAAGTGACTTCTGGGGTGCCTGGGTGGCTCAGTTGGTTAAGCGTCTGCCTTCAGCTCATGTCATGATCCCAGGGTCCTGGGATTGAGTCCCACATCAGGTTCCCTGCTCAGCAGGGAGTCTGTTTCTCCCTCTACTCTTCCCTACTGCTCATGTTTTCTCTTTCTCTCTCTCTCTCTCAGATAAATAAACAAAATTAAAAAAAAAAAAAAAAAACTTAAAAAATTGACTTCTGGCTGACAGCCAGAAAAGAAATGGGACACCAAATCTTACAATCACAATGAATTAAATTTGTCCAACAAACTGAATGAACTTGAAAGCCTCCTGATACCTAGATGAGAACTTAATAGAATTGTAGCACTCAGTACTACAATGACTTTACACCTCATTTTGAATTTTAAAAAAGTTCCCATTTCCATGTAATAAACAAATTTTACAAAATTATTCAAAGATAAGTCTTTCTTTCTTTTTCTTTCTTTCTTTCTTTCTTTCTTTCTTTCTTTCTTTCTTTCTTTCTTTCTTTCTTTCTTTCTTTCTTTCTTTCTTT
>NW_022589754.1:4543318-4636962 GCF_004348235.1 Phoca vitulina | reverse complement strand
TTTCTTTCTTTCTTTCTTTCTTTCTTTCTTTCTTTCTTTCTTTCTTTTTTCTCTCCAAGCCCAATGTGGGGTTTGAACTCACCACCCTGAGATCAAGACCTGAACTGAGATCAAGAGTTGGTTTCTTTTTTTTTTTTTTTTAAAGATTTATTTATTTATTTATTGAGAGAGATAGTGATAGAGAACATGAGAGGGGGAGAGTCAGAGGGAGAAGCAGACTCCCCGCGAGCAGGGAGCCCGATGCGGGACTCTATCCCGGGACTCCAGGATCATGACCTGAGCCGAAGGCAGTCGCTTAAACAACTGAGCCACCCAGGTGCCCCAAGAGTTGGTTTCTTAACCGACTGAGCCACCCAAGTGCCCCAAGATAAGTCTTATTTCTATCTTTGTGAGTTGCCAACTTTTTCAAAAAGCCCAACATCTTCATTTTAGTTTTATGAAATTATGCATATCTCTGAGCAGAGAACACAGTGGCTTTGTGCCTGGATATCTGGTGTACAGAACTGTGAGCTTATATTGGTTTTATTTTTAGTCACTAATTGGTGGTAGTTTTCTGTGCAGCAATAGAAAACTAATATATATTTGGTACCTGGAAGTGAGGTGCTGCTATAATGAATAACTAAAAAGACAGATGTGGCTTTGGAGTTATGAAATGAGTGGAGGCTGAAAGAATTTTAAGGGGCATGACAGAAAAAGCTATGATTGCTTTGAACAGACTGACAACAGAAGTATGGACATTAATAATGCTGCCAATGTGGGCTCAGAAGGTAGTGAGTTACATGAGAACATATTTATTGTTTTAGAGAAAGCTCACCTTAGGAAGACCTACTTTTTATTATCTTTGAAATATTTGAAGATTTTCTAGAGAATTTAATTTATTGGTTCCCAGTTTAATTATGTTGTGAACTGAGAATATTCTGTGTCTGACTTGAATAATTTTAAATATACAGAGGTTTGTTTTATATCCTAGGATATGGTCTATGTTGGTAAATATCCCATGCACACTTGAATGTATATTCTGCTGTTGTTGGGTAATGTTCTTTATATGTTGTTTATGTTAAGTGTTGATAATCTTGCTAACTTCTGTAACTTATCTGGCATTATGTCTTTATTCTATGGATTATTAAAAGTTGGGTATAGAAATTTCAAACTGTGGTTATATATTTGCCTGGTTCATCACTAGTTTGTTGTTTTTATTGTGTATCACATATTTGAATCTCAGTTATTATGGGAATAAATGTTTAGGAGTGTTAATTCCCTTGGAGATTTGATCCATTTATCAATAAGAAATTACCTTTTTATACCTGGTCACATGTTTTCTCTGAAATATAACTTGATATTAATGTAGTCATTCTAGATTTTTTTTTATAATTAGGGCTACTATGGAATATATTGTTCCATATTTTTTGAAGGGAGAACAGTCTTTGTTTGGGGGAAGAAACTATTAGTTTTCACCAAATAATTCATAATGGAGAAGCAATTCAGTCAATTACACATTGGAAGTCTCTTATTCACAGTGACACTTGCAGGACATGTGAAGACTCTCACTGCATAAAACATTCTCAGTGTCATAAAGGGAAGAAAGTCTTCAGTGATCACTTAATTCTCAGTCAACATTAGTGATCACATCATCATGGTCACAGCACCAGATCTGATTATTTTTTAAGATTTAATTTATTTATTTAAGAGAGAGAGAATTAATGGGGGAAGGGTACAGGGACAAGCACATTCCCTCACTGAGCAGGGATCCTGACATGGGGCCAAATCCCAGGATGCTGAGAGCATGACCTAAGCCGAAGGCAGATGCTTAACTGACTGAGCCACCCAGGTGCCCCCAGATCTGCTTATTCTGCTCCTGGTCCACCCAGTCCCATGAGGGGATTTCATTGTGAAAAATATTTGGCCAGCTGGGCAGCAATAACCATAGGGAGTGAATATCAGTCTATAGATTGATGAAAGTTTCTTAATACTTCCAGAGGGTTGAGAGTTGCTAGAATAGGTGAGAGAATTCATATATTTATCCATTATAATTTTGGTTGGTGTTTCATGGAGGTATCTGATAGGGTCTCCTCCAGCGGGGCTGGAGGGATTCTTTTAATTGGTATCGTTTCCAACAGACAAAATCTCTAGGCTGAATATTGTGCTGTGAGTCTTCATTTCCCAGGAGCTCACTGAGGAAGGAATTTTTAACAATTTTAGCTCTCATTACAATAAATTCAAGCAGTACCTTGCAATATTCTTGGGACATTTCCTTTTAGAAACACACTTTGATAGAATACCTGATCTAGCCTCCTTGGTCTTTCTGCAAAAATCTTGAAGGCAATCTTGAACAGTCTATGTTGCCTGGGGTGGGGTAGAACTTGTTAAGACCAAGGGCAGTGATTTAACCCATGTCGGGCCAAAAGCTGAGCACAGTTTAGACAACTGTGAATCTTGATAATTCCATTAGTATTCCACCAGCCCTGACAATTGGGGGTGATAAGCACGTGAAAATGTTGCCATATGGGACAGGGACATTTGGGGGGTCTGGCGCAGCAGAGGGCTTGGAGACTTTAAGTATTAAGCTTCTTTTTTTGGAAAAGGAGATATGGCCTTGATTTTCCCAGAGAAGTCCCTCCTTGGGAAATGGATTAGAGCTAAGGGCACTATTTGGAACTGGTGTTGTCCAAAAGGAGGCCCAAGTGAAAGGTTACATAAGGACATATGAAATGTCATTGGTTGATTTTAGACTCTGATCATTTGAAACAATTTAGAACTCTGGGGAAGGGACACAGAAAGCATGTGGGGCTTGAAGACAGACAGCGTGGCTCCAATATCAGTTAAGGCCCTAACCTGGTCATCCCAAATTTTTAGGTTTATCTCTCTAAAGGGGTTGGCAATAAGAAGGAAATTCCCCTTTATACTCCCAAAGACTCCCTACTCTGAGAGGCAAATGGGATGGGGATCACATTAGAGGAGCTTTGTCAGGGTTACATTGGAACAAGTGTTTGCATTTAGGACAAACCCTTTGTTAATTAAATTTTTGTTTTAATTCCAGTATAGTTAACATACACTGTTTTATTAGTTTCAGGTGTACAGTATAGTGATTCAACAATTCTATGCATTACTCAGTGCTCATAATTGTACTTTTTAACTTCCATCACCCATTTCACCCATACTACCACCCACCTCCCCACCTCCCCTCTGGTAACCATCAGTTTGTTCTTGATACTTAACAGGCTGTTTCTTGGTTTGTCTCCTCTGTATCTTGTTTTTTTCTTCCCTTATTTATTTTGTTTTTCAAATTCCACATATGAGTGGAATCATATGGTATATGACATTCTCTTGACTTATTTTGTTTGGCATTTTACTCTCTAGATCCAACCTTGTTATTGTAAATGACAAGATTTCATTCTTTATCCATTAATCTATTGATGGACACTTGGGGTGCTTTCACAATTTGGCTATTGTAAATAATGCTAAAATAAACATTAGTGTGCATGTATCCCCATAAATTAATATTCTTGTATTTTTGGTAAATAACCAATATTGCAATTATGGGATCATATAGACTTCTATTTTTAACTTTTTGAAGAACCTCCATACTGTTTTCCAGAGTGGCTGCACCAGTTTGCATTCCCAACAACACTGAAAGAGGGTTCTTTTTTCTCCGCACCCTCAGCACTTGTTCTTTCTTGTGTTTTTGATTTAGCCATTCTGACAGGTGTGAGGTGATACCTTACTGTAGTTTTGACTTGCATTTCCCTGATGTTGAACATCTTTTCAAGTGTCTTTTGACCCTCTGTGTGTCTTCTTTGGAGAAATGTCTGTTCATGTCTTCTGCCCATCTTTTAATGGGATTATATGTGGGTTTTTGGTGTTGATTGTGTAAGTTCTTTAAATATTTTGGATACTAATCTTTTATTGCATGTCATTTGCAAATGCCTTCTCTCATTCAGGAGGTTGCCTTCTAGTTTTGTTGATTGTTACCTTTGCTGCGCAGAAGCTTATCATTTTGATGTAGTTCCAATAGTTTATTTTTGTTTTTATTTCCCTTCCCTAGGAGCCATATCTATAATTTGTTGCTATGACCAATATCAGAGACAATACTGACTATGCTGTCTTCTAGGATTTTTATGGTTTTATGCCTCACATTTAGGTCTTTCATCCATTTTTAATGTATTGCTGTTTATGGTATAAGAAAGTGGGCCAGTTTCATTCTTTTGCATGTAGCTGTCCAGTTTTCCCAACACCATTTGTTGAAGAGACTGTCATTTTCCCATCACATATTCTCTCCTTTGTTGAAAGTTAATTAACTATACAA
The DNA here is from genome assembly GCF_004348235.1 of Phoca vitulina. Classification (NCBI taxonomy): domain Eukaryota; kingdom Metazoa; phylum Chordata; class Mammalia; order Carnivora; family Phocidae; genus Phoca; species Phoca vitulina. The sequence goes on along the minus strand of NW_022589754.1, from coordinate 4,632,659 downwards.
TCGTTGATTTATTTCTGGGTTCTCTATTTTTTTCCATTGATCTGTGTGTCTATATTTATGCCAGTACCATACTCTTTTGATTATTACAACTTGTAGTATAACTTGAAATCTGGAATTATGATACCTCCAGTTTTTTTTTTGTTGTTGTTTTTTTTTTCTTTTTGAAGGTTACGTTGGCTATCGGGGGTCTTATGTGGTTCCATATAAATGTTAGGATTGTTTGTTTTATTTCTGTGAAAAAATGTTGTTATTTTGACAGGTATTGCATTAAATGTGTAGATTTCTTTGGGTAGTACAGACATTTTAACAATATTTGTTCTTCCAACCAATGAGCATGCCATGTCTTTCCTTTTTTTTTTTTTTTAAAACAAATTGTTTTTTTTTTTTTTTTTTTTTTTTTTTTTTTGAAAAGTCTTGATTTTTTTTTTTTTTTTCATCTATGTTTTGTACTTTTCAGAGTACATGTCTTTTACCTCTTTGGTTAAGTTTATTACTATATTCCTATATGTTTTTTTTTGTTGTTGTTGTAATTATAAATAGGATTTTTTTTCTTTTATTTTTCTTTTTTTTTCTGATAAAAGGAGTGTGTGTGTGTGTGTGTGTGTGTGAGAGAGAGAGAGAGAGAGAGAGAGAGAGAGAAGGGGCAGAGGAAGAGGGAGAGAGAGAATCTCAAGTAGACTCCATGCTGAGAGCAGAGCCCAACACAGGGATCGATCTCATGACCCTGAGATCATGACCTGAGCTGAAATCAAGAGTCAGACACTTAACCAACTGAGCCACCCAGGCACCCTAGATTCATTTCTTTTTTTAAAGATTTTATTTATTTATCTGACAGAAAGAGACACAGCGAGAGAGAGAACACAAGCAGGGGGAGTGGGAGAGGGAGAAGCAGGCTTTCCACTGAGCAGGGAGCCCGATGCGGAGCTCGACCCCAGGACCCTGGGATCATGACCTGAGCCGAAGGCAGACGCTTAACGACTGAGCCACCCAGGCGCCCCCTAGATTCATTTCTTAATGTCACTGTCTGCTACCTCATTATTAGTTTATAGGAATGCCATTCATTTCTGTACATTGATTTTGTACCCTGACTTCATTGAATTTGTTTATAGTTATAGTACTTTTTGGTGGAGTCATAAGGGTTTTTTATACAGAGTTTCATGTCATCTGCATATAGTGCAAGATTTACTACTTCTTTACCAATTTGGATGTCTTTTATTTCCTTTTGTTACCTAATTTCTGTGGCTTGAACTTCCAGTACTATGATGAATGAAAGTGGTGAGAGGGGACATCCTTGTCTTTTTCCTGACTTTAGGAGAAACACTTTCAGTTTTTCCCCTTTGAGTATAATGTTTGTTGTGGGTTTTTCATGTAAGACCTTTATTATGTTGTGGTCCATTCCCTCTAGACCTCCTTTGTTGAGGGTTTATCATGAGGGGAGGAACAACTTTGTTGTATGCTTTTTCTTCATGTATTGAAATGATCATATGCTTTTTATCCTTTCTCTTAATGTTGCAATATCAGGTTTAATGATTTGTGAATATTGAACCACACTTGAACCCTAGGAATAAATCCCACTTTATCATGGTGAAATATTTTTTTAATGTATTGTTGGTTTCAGTTTCCTATTATTTAGTTGAGGATTTTTACATCTATGTTCTTCACTTATATTGGCCTTTACTTCTTCTTTTGTGTGTGATGTCTTTATTTGGTTTTGGTACAAGGGTGATACTGGCCTCATAAAATGAATTTGGAAGTTTTACTTTCTCTTTTATTTTGTGGAACAGTTTGAGAATAGATGTTAACTCTTCTTTAAATGCTTGGTAGAAGATGCTTGTGAAACTTCCTGGTCCTGGAGTTTTGTTAGCTGGGAAGTTTTTGTTACTAATCAATTCATTGTTCGTAAGCAGTCTGTTCAAGTTTTCTATTTCTTCCTGATTCAGATTTGGTAGGTTATACCATTCTAGGAATTTATCCATTTGTTCTAGGTTGTCCAATTTGTTGGCATATAATTTTTCATATTATTCTCATAATTTTTTGTATTTCTGTGATGCTTGTTATTTCTTCTCTTTATGTTTTTGTTTATTTGGGTCCTCTTTTTTTATGAATCTGGCTAGAGGTTTATCAATTTTTTGAATCTTTTCAGGGAACCACCTACCAGTTTTATTGCTCTGTTCTATTCTTTTTTGTTCGTTTCTAGATCATTTATTTCTGCTCCAATCTTTTTTATTTCCTTCCTTCTGCTTGTTTCAAGTTTTGTTTGTTGTTCTTTTTCTAGCTCCATTAGGTGTAAGGTTAGGTTATTTATTTGAGATTTTTCTTGCTTCTTGAGGTGGGCCCGTTTTGCTATAAACTTCCCTCTTACAATGACTTTTCCTTCATCCCAAGGATTTTGGACCACTGTGTTTTCATTTTCATTTGTTTTTATGTAAGTTTTTTATTTCAATTCAATTAGCCAATGTATAGTACATTTTGATCTCTTCTTTGATTTCTTGATTGACCAATTCATTGTTTAGTTGCTGTATTTATTTTTTATGTGTTTATGCTCCTTCCAGATTTGTTCTTCTGGTTGCTTTTTGGTTTCATAGTGTTGTGGTCAGAAAACATGCATGGTATAATTTTGATCATTTTGAATTTGGTGAGACTTGTTTTGTGGCCTAATATGTGATCTATTCTGGAGAATGTTCCATGTGCACATTAAAAGAAAGTATATTCTACTGTTTTAGGATGGAATGTTCTGAATATATCTGTTAAGTCCATCTGGTTCAGTGTGTCATCCAAAGCCGCTGTTTCCTTTTTGATTTTCTGTGTGGATGATCTCATCACTTCTCGGCTTTTTGGCTAAGATCAAGTGTAGTATCTGTGTGGATTATCTGTCCACACAAAATGTAGGGCATTAAAATCCACTACTATTATTGTATTACTATTGACTATTTCCTTTGTGTTTGTTATTAACTGTTTTGTGTATTTGAGTACTCCCATGTTGGGTGCATAAATATTTATAATTGCTATATCTTCTTGTTGGATTGTCTCCTTTATTATTATATGGTGTCCTTTTTTGTCTCTTGTCACAGGCTTTGTTTTACAGTCTATTTTGTCCAATATAAGTATTACTACCCTGGCTTTCTTTTGACATCCATTTGCATGGTAAATATTTCTTTATCCCATTACTTTCTATCTGCAGGGGTCCTTACATCTGAAATGACTCTCTTGTAGGCAGCATATAGATGGGTCTTGTTTTTTTTTTTTCCCGCTGTATCAGTCTATTATCTTTTAATTAGAGAATTTAGGTCATTTACATTAAAAGTAGCTATTGATAGATATGTATTTATTGCCATTTTTGTACCTTTTTGTGTTGCTTTTTAATAGTTTTTCTCTGATCCTTTCTTCTCTTGCTCTCTTTCATGGTTTGTTGGCTTTCTTTAGTGATATACTTGAATTCCTTTCTCTTTATTCTTTGCATATCTATTACTTGTTTTTGATTTCTGGTTACCATTAGGTTTGTATATAACATTTTCTGCATATAGCAAGAAAGTTGATGATGACTTGAATTTGAACCCATTCTTTACTCCTCTAACCCCCATATTTTAGTGATACGGTTTATATTTTACTTCGTTTTATTTTATGAATGCCTTAACTGAATTTTACACAAATACCTGTTTTGTTGCTTTTGTGTTCCTTACTTTTCATACTCTCACTTATGGTCTTCCAGTTCCAAGCAAACTGCCCTCTTTAATATTTTTTTAAGGGTTGGTTTAGTGGTCATGAACGCCTTTAGTTTTTGTTTGTCTGAGAAACTCTTTATCTCCCTTTTTATTCTTAGTAGTATCCTTGCTGGATAGACTATTCTTCACTACAGGTTTGTTTTGTTTTGTTTTTTTTCCCCAGCACTTTGAGTATATCATGCCACTCCCTTCTGGCCCTCAAAGATTCTGCTGAAAAGTGGCTACTAACCTTATGGGGTTTCCTTTGTGTGTAACTGTCACCTTTTCTCTGGCTGATTTTAATTTTTTTTCTTAATCACTTCTTTTTGCCATTTTCATTACTATGTGTCTTGGTGTGGACTTCTTTGGGTTGATTTTCCATGACTCTGTCCTCCAGGTCATTAATGCATTTATCTCCTTCCTCTAGCCTACTATTTATTCTATCAAGATTATTTTTAATTTCATTTATTGTGTTCCACATCTCTGATTAGTTCTTTTTTTTAATCTCTGTGATAACAGTCTCACTGATGTCTTTTGCACTCTTTTTCAACTCCAGTGAATATATTTATGATCACTACTTATTTTTTTTTCAAATTGCAGTTACTTAACATACGATTTCATATTAGTTTCAGATGTACAACATAGTGATTCTATACTTCCATGAAATACCTGGTGTTCATCACAACTAGTGCATTTCTTAATCCCCATAACTTCTTTAACCCCTACTCCCCCAAATCCTTCCTGCTAACCATCAGTTTGTCTCTACAGTTAAGAGACTGTTTCTTGGTTTGCCTCTCTTACTTTTTTTCCCCTTTACTCATTTGTTTTGTTTCTTAAATTCCACATGTGAGTGAAATCATGGTTTACGTCTTTCTCTATTTCATTTTGCATAATACTCTCTAGCTCCATCCCTGTTGTTTTAAGAGGAAAGATTTCATTTTTTTTTTTTTTATGTCTGAGTAACATTCCATTATGTATACACCACATTTTCCTTGTCCATTCATCAGTCCATGGACACTTGGACCATTTCCATGAATTAGCTATTATAAATAAAACTGCTATAAAAATAAAGGTGTATGTATCCTTCGGATTAGTATTTTTTGTATTCTTTGGATAAATACATAGTAGTGGAATTGATGGATCATAAGGTAGTTCTATTTAACTTTTTGAAGAACCTTCATACTATTTTCCAGAGAGGCTGTATCATTTTGCATTCCCACCAACAGTGAGAATGTTCCCCTATCTCCACATCTTGGCCAACTCCTGTTGTTTCTTAGGTTGTTGATTTTAACCATTCTGTCAGGTGTGAAGTGACATCTCATTGTAGTTTTGATTTGTATTTCCCTGATGATGAGTGATATTGAGCATCTTTTCATGTGTCTGTTCGTCATCTGTATGTCTTCTTTGGGAAAATATCTATTTATGACTTCTGCACATTTTTAACTGGATCATTCTTTTATGGGTTTTTGAGTTTGATAAGTTCTTTATAGATTTTGGATACTTAACCCTTTATCAGATATATCATTTGAAAATATCTTTTCCCATTCCATAGGTTGCCTTTTAGTTTATTGATTGTTATCTTCACTGTGCTGAAACTTTTTATTTTGATGTAGTCTTAGTAGTTTATTTGTGCTTTTGTGTCCCTTGCCTCTGTAGACACATCTATTTTATTTTTTTTAAGATTTTATTTATTTATTTGACAGAGAGAGACAGCGAGAACAGGAACACAAGCAGGGGGAGTGGGAGAGGGAGAAGCAGGCTTCCCGCTGAGCAGGGAGTCCGATGTGGGACTCGATCCCAGGACCCTGGGATCATGACCTGAGCCGAAGGCAGACGCTTAATGACTGAGCCACCCAGGCGCCCCGCCTCTGTAGACACATCTAGAAAGAAGTTGGTACAGCCAGTGTCAAGGAGAATACTGCCTGGGTTTCCTCTAGGATTTTAATGATTTCCTGTTTCACAGTTTCATTCTTTTGCATGTAGCTGACCAGATTTGCCAATACCATTTGTTGAAGAGACTGTCTTTTTCCCATTGGATAGTCTTTCCTGATTTGTCAAAGATTAGTTGACCATATATTTGTGGGTCCATATCTGGGCTTTCTATTCTGTTCCATTGATCTATGGGTCTATTTTTGTGCCAGTACGATACTATCTAGATGACTACAGGTTTGTAATATAACTTGAAGGTTGAAATTCTAATGCCTCAAGGTTTTCTTTTTCAAGATTGCTTTGGCTATTTGTGGACTTTTGTGGTTTGATACAAATTTTAAGATTATTTGTTCTAGCTCTGTGAATTTAGCACCTCACTTACTTTGATAGACAGATCATCCAAACAGAAAATCAACAAGGAAACAGTGGCTTTGAATGATGTACTTGATCAGATGGGTTTAAAAGACATATTCAGAACATTCCATCCTAAAGCAGAAAATGGAACATTCTCCAGAATGGATTGCATATTAGGCCATAAAACAGGTCTCAACAAATTCAAAAAGATCAAAATCATACCATGCATGTCTTCTGACCACAATGCTATGAAACTAAAAAGCAACCACAATTACAAATGGAGGTTAAATAACATGTTACTAAATAATGAATGGGTCAATCAAAGCAAAAATTACATAGAAACAATTGAAAATGAAAACACAAGAGGTCCAAAGCACCAGGGTGGCTCAGTCAGTTGTGTCAACCTTCAGCTCAGTTCATGATCCCAGAGTCTTGGGATTGAGCCCCACATTGGACTCCCCGCTCAGCAGAAAGCCTGCTTCACCCTCTCTCTATGCCCCTCCCCCTTTACTTGTACTCATTCTCTCGCTCTCTCAAATAAATAAATAAATAAATCTTGAAAAAGAGAAAACACAGTGGTCCACAATCCTAGGGATGCAGCAAAAAGTTGTAAGTTGTTAGTTTATTGATTTTTATCTTCACTGTGCAGAAAATTTTATTTTGATGTAGTCTCAGTAGTTTATTTTTGTTTTTGTGTCCCTTGCCTCTGGAGACACATCTAGAAAGAAGTTTTGTTATTTATAGCAATACAGGCCTACCTCAAGAAGTAAGAAAAATATCAAATAAACAACCTAAACTTACACCTAAAGAAAATAGACAAACAGCAACAAATGAAGCCTCAAACCAGAAGAATAATAAAGATTATTGCCAAGATAAATGGCATAGAAAAAAAGAAACAAACAAACAAACAAAAACGATAAAGAGATCAATGACAATATGACCTGTTCTTTGAAAAGATCATGAAAATTGATAAACCTCTAGCCAGACTCATCCAAAGAGAAAGTGAGCAAGAGAACCCAAGCAAAATCACAATTGAAAGAGGAGAAATAACAACAAGCACCATGGAAATAAAAACAATTATAAGAGAATATTATGAAAATCTATGTGCCAACAACTTGGACAACTTAGAAGAAATTTATAAATTCCCAGGAACATGTAACTTATCAAAACTAAAGCAGGAAGAAATAACAAATTTGAACAGACTGGTTACTAGTATTGAAATTGAATCAGTAATAAAAAAATAAGAAATCTTAACAAAAGTCCAGGACCAGATAGCTTCAAAGATGAATTCTACCAAACATTTATTTGTATGTATATATGTATATAATGATTGATTGATTGACTGATTTGGAAGATGAGAGAGTGGCCTTTATTGTAGGCTGAGAAGGGCACAAGAGCAGACCACAAATAGAACTGAACAGCACTCTGGCTGTTCTGGTCAAGTGAGGTGGCTCACAGTGGGAGTTCAGGGCAGTAGCTTCAGGTGCTGCACTTCCTGGGGGAGTACTTGTACTGCATGGCATTGAGGACTTCATTCTACCAAACATTTAAAGAACAGTTAATACCTGTTCTTCTCAAACTGTTCCAAAATATACAAGAGCAAGGAAAACTTCCAAATCCATTCCATGAGTAAAGTATCACCCTGATACCACAACCACATACAGATACCACAAAATACAAGAACTATGAGCCAATATCTCTTCATGAACATAGATGCAAAAATACTTTAAAAACATATTAATGAACTGAATCCAACAATACATTAAAAAAAAAAAAAATCATGGGGCGCCTGAGTGGCTCAGTAATTAAGTGTCTGCCTTCGGCTCAGGTCATGATCCCAGGGTCCTGGGATTGAGCCCCGCATCAGGCTCCCTGCTTAGTGGGAAGCCTGCTTCTCCCTCTCCCACTCCCCCTGCTTGTATTTCTGCTCTCACTATCTCTCTCTCTCTCTGTCAAATAAATAAATAAAATCTTACAAAAAAAATCATGCACCATGATTAAGTGGAATTTATTCCTGGGATTCAAAAGTGGTACAATATCTGCAAAACAATCAATGTGATAGATCATAATAATAATAAAAAGGATAAAAACTTAATGATCATTTGAGTAGATTCAGAAAAAGCATTCGACAAATTACATCCATTCATGATAAAAAGCCTTCGGCAAAGTATATCAAGAGGAAACATACCTCAACATAATAAAGGCCTTATATGAAAAAAAAACCACAGCCAACATCATACTCAATGGTGAAAAACCTAGAGCTTTTTCCCTAAGGTCAGGAACAAGACAAGGATGCCCACTCTCACTACTTTTATTTTACATAGTACTGGAAGTCCACCCATTGAAATTAGACAACATAAAGAAATAAAAAACATCCAAATTGGCAAGGAAGAAGTGAAATTTTCACTGTTTGCAGATGACATGATACTATATATGGAAAACCCAAAAACGTCACCAAAAAACTACTAAAACTGATAAATAAATTCATCGAAGTTACGGGATACAAAATCAATGTACAGAAATTGGTTGCATTTTTATACACTAATAATAAAGCAGCAGAAATAAAAATTGAGAAAATAATCCCATTTACTATTGCACCAAAGCTAATAAAATATGTAGGAATAAACTTATCAAAAGAAGTGAAAGACCTATACTCTGAAAATTATATAACACTCATGATTAGCTTCATTATTTTCCATTATTTTGACTTCTATGTCACTGAATTGTTCCTCTGTTTCTCCAGTCTGTTTCTTCATCAAGCCTGTTTCAAATCTCATCTATTGCTCTCTTCATCTCTGATTGATTCTTTTTTAACTCTTTTATCTCTGTGGTAAGGGTCTCAGTGATGTCTTCTCTTCTTTTCTCAAACCCAGTGAGTATCCTTAAGATCTTTGCTTTAAATTTTCCATCAGGCATGTTATTATATCTGTTTAGGTTAGATCTCTAGCTGTGGCCTTATCTTATTCTTTCATTTCGGATAAATTCCTCTGTATGCATTTTGTCTACATCTCCACCGTCTCCTGTGTGTATAAAAAAACAAACAAACAAACAAAGAAAAAACAGTTATGTTTCCTGGCCAGTAATGGCTTTATGAGGAAGAGGTCGCATAGTGCCCAGGGCTTGGTGCTTCAGGAAGTGCCTCTGGTGTGTGCTGCATGTGCTCTGTTGTGTTTTGGTTGGTCATCCTTTGGACCAGTTGTCTGCAACAGCTCTCCTTGTCTGCTGTGGGCAGTGTTTGGTCCCTGGCATGAATGTGACAAGTTTAACCTGAGTGTGCTCTGGTCTGGTTAAATGATACCTGACACCACCTCCACCAAAACTGAGGCCCTGCAGAACTCTCTGGTTGGGATATATAGCATGGGCAGGGGTTTGTGCTGGTCTGCTGAGGGAGAGGCCTGCCACACTGGGACTCAGGCAAGATTGACTGAGAAGGGAAGCCCATCCAGAGCACAGGAGGGGGTGCTTGGTGTAAGTGCAAGTTAAGCATCCAGTGTGTGTGTGCTGTTCTGCTTCCTGCTGGTGGCTCTGAGTTTAAGCTGAGGGGCAGGTGAGAGAAATGTTGCCAGAGAGCACCTTTGTTCCTAGAGGGCATCCCCATGAATGCTGTCTCTCAGGTAGGCACTCTGAACAGAACAACTAACCTCCACCTTGTCTGCCCCAGGCATTTTTCAGATCACTGTTTCCATGTTGTCTGCCCCTGGATTGTTTGCCTGCCTTTTCTCCAGGAGCAGCACAATGTCCTCCATTCTATATAGCATCCAAACCTGCTGACCTTTCAAACTCCAGACTTTAGAGATATGGTGTGGGCAGTGGTTGTGCTGGTCTTCTGGGGTAGAGGCCCACCACACTGGGACTGAGGCATACTTGACTGAGAAAGGTGGTCCCTGTAAAGTGCTAAAGTAGGGGTTTGGTGTAAGTATGTTCAGCAGTCTTTGTGGGTTCTGTGCTGCTTTCCACAGATGGCTCTCATGAAAGAAATGGAAAGCCATTTCATTCTCATGGTTGGAACAACAAATACTGTTAAAATGTCTATACTACCCAAAGCAATCTACACATTTACTGCAATCTCTATCAAAATACCAATAGCATTTTTCACAGAATTAGCATAAACAGTCCTAATTTGTATACAAAACCAAAATTTGTATGGAAACACAAAACAATCTTAAAAAAGAAAAACAAATTGAGGTATCACAATGTCAGATTTCAAGTTATATTATAAAGTGGTAGTAATTATTATTATTATTATATTTTTTTAAAGATTTTATTTATTTGACAGAGAGAATGTGCACTCGAGAGAGAGAGCAAGAGTGGGGGAGGGGAGAGGCAGAGGGAGAGAGAGAAGCAGTCTCCCCACTGAGCAGAGAGCCTGATGGGGTACTCAATTCCAGGACCCTGAGATCATGATTTGGACCAAAGGCAGATGCTTAACTGACTGAGCCACCCAGGCACCCACAAAGTGCTAGTAATTAAAACAGTATGGTACTGGCATAAAAATAGACACAGAGATCAATGAAATGGAATAGAAAACTTATTAAAAAAACACAATTATATAGTCAATTAATCTTTTACAAAGGATAAATGGATATCCAATGGGAAAGGCAGTCTCTTCAACCAACAATTCTAGGAAAACTGGACAACCACATGCAAAATAATGAAACTGGACACTTTCTTATACCATTCACAAAAATGAACTCAAAATGAATTTAAGGATAGATTTTTATATTTATGCCAAAAGTAATTGGATTTTAAAAGGGAATTCATTGAATCTGTAGATCATTTTGGGTAGTATGGGCACATTAACAGTATTAAATTTTCCAATCCATGAATATGAAGTGTGCTTCCATTTTTTTGTCTTACTTTTAATATCTTGCAACTATGTTATATTTTTTCATTATATGATTTTTCATCTACTTTATTAATCCCTAAGTTTTTTTGTATGTTATTATAAATAACATTTTCTTACTTTCTTTTCTGGTTATTCATTGTTATTGTATAGAAATGAAATTGATTTTGTATTGACTTTGAATTCTGCTACTTTGTTTAATTCACTTATTAGTGCTAGCATATTCTTGATGGAGTCTTTGTGATTCTCTACATATAAGGTTACATTTGTGAATAGAGATAATTTTACTTTTTCCTTTCCTTGGATCCCTTGTATGTCTTTTCCTTGCCTAATTGTTCTAACATTTTCAGAACTAGGTCAAATAGAAGTTGCAAAACCTGGATTCCTTGCTTTTTCATGATCTTAGAGAAAAAGATTTCAGATTTTCACCATTGAATATGATGTAAACTGAGGGTATTTCATATATGGCTTTTATCATATTAAAGTAGTTTCCTTCTATTCCTATCCTGTTGAATGCTTTTATCATGAAAGGATGATTAATTTTGTCAAATGCTTTTTCTGCATGAATTAAAAAATCATGTCATTTTCTCCCATTTTTTCTGATACTGTGGCATATTACATTAACTGATTTTCATGTGCTAAAACCATACTTGCATTCCAGGAATAAAACCCAATTGGTCATGATGTATAACCCTTTTAATATGTGGCAGAGTTCAGTTTGCTAGTATTTTGTTGAGTATTTTTGCATCAATATTTATAAAATATATCACTCTGTAGTTTTCTTGTAGTGTCTGTCTGGCTTTGGTGTCAGGTCCTTACCTCTTAAATAAAACCAAAACCACAGCCTGAAAAAAGAGATAATTCTCATAGTAAGCCTCCTCACAGTAACAATATCAATTCAAAGTAAATTATTAACTAAAAAAAAAAAACTATTAGAATTTTCACAAGCTAGAATTTTCATATATGTTCCACTGTTGGTGGAAATGTAATTTGGTACATCCAATATGAAAAATAGTATGGAGACTCCTCAAATGTTTTTAAATAAAATGACCATATGATCCAGCAATTCCACTTCTTGGTGTCTCTCTGAAGAAACTGAAAACACTAACTAAAAATGCAAACAGTCCAATGAAACTAAGGGCTGAATATTTGAAAGAATTAACAAGACTGATAAACCCCTAGCCAGACCTATCAAAAAGAAAAGAAAAAGGCCCCCCCTAAAAATAATAAAATCAATAATGAAAGAGGAGAGATCTGAAGCAACAGCAGAGAATTACAAACAAGGATAAGAAAATATTATAAGACATTATATGCCAACAAAATAGGCAATCTGGAAGAAATTGGTAAATTATTAGAAACATATAAACTATCAAAACTGAAAGAGGAAGAAATAGCCTGAACAGTGCAAGAACTAGCAAAAAAATTGAATCTGTAATCAAAAATATCCCAACAAACAAGAGTCCAGGGCCCGATGGCCTCCCAGGGGAATTCTATACCCTATAGAAGAATCAATACCTATTTTTCTGAAACAGTTCCAAAAAAATAGAAATGGAAGGAAAACTTCTAAACTCATTCTGTGAGACCAGCATTACCTTGATCCAAAGACCAGACCAAGACCCTATTAAAAAGGAGAATCACAGACCAATATCCCTGATGAACTGGATGCAAAAATTCTCGACAAGATACTAGCTATTTGGGTCCAACAGTACACGATCAAGTGGGATTTTTTCCTGGGCTGCCGGGGTGGTTCAACATCCACAAAACAATCAGTGTGATACACCATATTAACAAAAGAAAGGATAAGGACCATATGATCCTTTCAATAGATGCAGAAAAAGCATTTGACAAAATACAGTATCCTTTCTTGATAAAAACATTGAAGAAAGTAGGGATAGAAGAAACATACCTCAACATTATAAAGGCCATACACATGAAAGGCCCACAGATAATATCATACTCAATGGGGAAAAACTGAGAGCTTTTCCCCTAAGGTCATGAACACAATAGGGATGTTGACTTCTACCCCTGTGTTCCAACACAGTACTGAAAGTCCTAGCTTCAACAATCAGACAAGAAAAGAAATAAAAGCCTTCCAAACTAGCAAGAAAGAAGTCAAACTTTTACTCTTCACAAACATCATGATACTCTGCGAAGAAAACCTGAAAGTCTCCATCAAAAAATGGCTAGAACTGATACAAGCAAAGTCACAGGATAAAAACATCAATGCAGAGAAGTCTGTTGCATTTCGATACACCAATATGAAGCAGCAGAAAGAGAAATCAAGGAATTAATTTTGTTTACAATTGCACCAGAGGAATAAACCTAATCAAAGAGGTAAAAGATCTCTACTCTGAAAACTATAGAGTACTTATGAAAGAAATTGAGGAAGTCACAAAGAAATGGGAAAACATTCCATGCTCATGGATCAGAATAACAAATATTGTTAAAATGTTTATAATACCTATGGGCACCTTGGTGTGGCTCAGCCAGTTAAGCAGCTGACTCTTGATTTTGGTTCATGTCATGATCTCTGGTTTATGAGATCGAGCCCCACATCAGGCTACCCACTCAGTGGAGAGTCTGTTTGAAAATCTTTCTCTCTGCCCCTCACCCTACTTGCTTGCTCTCTCTCTCAAATAAATAAATTTTAAAAAGGTCTATACTACCCAAAGCAATCTAGACACTCAATGTAATTACTATCAACATAACACCAGCATTTTTCTCAGAGTTGGAACAAACAATTCTAAAATTTGTATGGAACCAGGAAAGACCCCAAATAGCCAAAGTAATGATTAAAAAGAAAACCAAAGCAAGAGTCATCACATTTCTGAACTTTAACTTGTGTTACAAAGCTGTAATCATCATGACAGTATGGTACTGATGCAAAAACAGACACATAGATCGATGGAAAAGAATAGGAACCCAGAAATGGACCCTCAACTATATGGTCAACTAATCTTTGACAAAGAAGGAAAGAATATCCAATGGAAAAAGACAGTCACTTCAAGAAATGGGGTTAGGAAAACTTGACAGCCACATGCAGAAGAATGAAACTGGACTATTTTCAAACACCATACACAAAGATAAATTCAAAATGGATGAAAGACCTACATGTGAAACAGGAAATCATCAGAATGCTAGAGGAGAACAGAGGGAGCAACTTCTTGGACCTCAGCTGCAGCAACTTCTTACAATACATGTCTCTGGAGGCAAGGGAAACAAAAGCAAAAATGAACTACTGGGACTTCATCAAGATAAAAATCTTCTGCACAGCAAAGGAAACAATCAACAATACTAAAAGGCAACCAAAGAATGGGAGAAGATATTTGCAAATGACATATCAGATAAAGAGCTAGTATCCACATTCTATGAAGAACTTAATCAAACTCAACACCCCCCCAAAAAAAAATTCCAGGCAGGAAATGGGCAGAAGATACGACCAGACATTTCTTTAAAGAAGACATACAAATGGTTAACAGACACATGAAAAAATGCTCAACATCACTTATCATCAGGGAAATATAAATGAAAACCACAATGAGATACCACCTCACACCTGCCAGAATGGTTAAAATTAACAGTTCTATAAACAACAGATGCTGGTGATGATGCAGAGAAAAAGGAACCCTTTTACACTGTTGGTGGGAATGCAAACCGGTGCAGACACTGTGGAAAACAGTATAGAGGTTCCTCAAGATAGTTAAAAATAGAGGTACCCTATGACCCAGCAATTGCACTATTAGATATTTACCCCAAAGACATAAATCTAGTGATCCGAAGGTGCACATGCATCCCAATGTTTATAACAGCAATGTCCACAATAGCCAAAATACAGAAAGAGCCCAGATGTCCATTGACAGATGAATGGATAAAGAAGATGTGGTATATATATATATATATATATATATATATATATATATATATATATTCCCCACCATCAACAAGAATAAGATTTTGCCATTTGCAATTATGTGGATGGAACTAGAGTGTATTAGGCTAAGCGAAATAAGTTATTCACAGAAAGACAAGTACTGTATGATTGCACTCATATGTGGAATTTAGGAACCAAAACAGATTAACATTGGGGAAAGGAAAGGAAAATAAAGTAAAATAAAAACAGAGAGGGAAGCAAAGCATAAGAGACTCTTAACTATAAGGAACAAACTGAGGGTTCCTGGAGGGGAGTTGGGTTTGGGCTATGCAGTAATTGAGTGATGGGCATTAAGGAAATCACATTATGTAAAGAGTACTGGGTGTTATATGCTACTCATGAATCACTAAATTATACCCATGAAATTAATACACTATATGTTAACTAACTTGAATTTAAATAAAATATTTATTAAAAAAAGAAAGGATAAGAAAATATCTCTCAGAAGATGAAATGAAAAATGAAGGAAAGGATAGGAAATGGGAATGAGAGTAGGCACCAAGGGAGAAATAATGGGTGTTAGGATAGGTGAATTACTTTTGGTGGTTATAAAAAATAATAGCCAAGGTATGAAGGCAACCCGAGTGTCCATCCATAGATGAATAAATAAAGAAGAAGTGGCAGACATATACAATGGAATATTATGCAACTATAAAAAAAGAATTCAATCTTGCCATTTGCAACTACATGGATGAATCTAGAGCATATAGTGTTAAGTGAAATGATTCAGTCACAGGAAAACAAATACCATATAATTTCACTTATATGTGGATTTTAGAAAACAAAACAAATTTAAAAACAAAGAAAAAAAGAGAGAAACAAAAAAACAGATTCTTAACTATAGAGAACAAGCTGGTGGTTGCCAGATGGGAGGTGGATGGAAGGATGGGTGAAACAGATAAAGAAAATTAAGAGTATACTTATCTTGATGAGCACAGAGAAATGTATAGAATTGTTGAATCTTTATATTGCATACCTGAAACTAATATAACACTGCATGTTAATTATACTTTAAAAAATAGGTGACCAGGAAACCAACTAAATGGGTCAGTAGATTGAAATATATTAAAAAGACAAAAGATACAAAAATATTTTTAAAAGAGATCAAGAAAATATTCCGAGAAGCATTGGTTTAAATAGTAGTAGGACAAGCGGATTTAAGATCAATCAGATATCAGTTTTTAGAGTATTTTTGGGAAATACAAGGGTATTATGCTGAGCGAAATAAGTCAATCAGAGAAAGACATGTATCATATGATCTCACTGATATGAGGAATTCTTAATCTCAGGAAACAAACTGAGGGTTGCTGGAGTGGTGGGGGGTGGGAGGGATGGGGTGGCTGGGTGATAGACATTGGGGAGGGTATGTGCTATGGTGAGCACTGTGAGTTGTGTAAGACTGTTGAATCACAGACCTGTACCTCTGAAACAAATAATACATTATATGTTAAAAAAAAAAAGAAGAAGAAGATAGTAGGAAGGGAAAAATGAAGGGGGGGGGGAATTGGAGGGGGAGACGAACCATGAGAGACTATGGACTCTGAGAAACAAACTAAGGGTTCTAGAAGTGAGGGGGGGATGGGTTAGCCTGGTGATGGGTATTAAAGAGGGCCCATATTGAATGGAGCACTGGGTGTTACACACAAAGAATGAACATGAAACACTACATCAAAAACTAATGATATAATGTATGATGATTAACATAACATAATAAAAAAAATACCTTAAAAAATAAAAAAAAAAAAGAAAATTTCTCCAAATTCAGAAATCTTTTCCACAAAGCTAGTAAAGAAAGAAAAGAAGAAAGAAAGAAAGAAAGAAGAAAGAAAGAAAGAAGAAAGAAAAAAGAAAGAAGAAAGAAAGAAAGAAAGGAAGAAAGAAAGAAAGAAAGAAGAAAGAAAGAAAAAGAAAGGAAGAAAGGAAAGAAAACACTTTTTTAATGAATATGCATTAAACTAGAATGTAATACTACAGGCATTCTCCTAAGAGATTGCAAAGACATAAAGGAACCTCACTCCCATATATAGCTAAGCGTATCTGATTTATTATATACATGTAGTCAAGATAAGCAATGACTAGTCCTCACGTAAGAAGACTTCACAGCTTTTGTCATACATAGTTCATCCTAACTTATCCTGGTAATTAGGATGACCGTCTGTGTTAATTTATTGCCTTTAGCCAGAGGAAAAGCAAACTTTTCATGTTTTTGTTTGTTTTGTTTTTTGTCATAAGGTAGCTTGTAAGTTAGAACAAGTCACCCACAACTGTTAGACTCTCACCATTCCACTGGAACTGAGAGACGGATGTGTCTCCTAATGTTTGCATTTCAAAAAGATGGCTCTCAAGGTGTTTGATCTTTAAAGAGATGAGGAAGTACATACAACAAGTTTCCTAATGCAAATTATCTGAGAAAATTGAGGGAAGAAAAATTTCTATCTTCATTTTCAAAAAGGAGAATTAAGCCTCTAATTTTTCATTTTCATTTGTCCTTATAATATGAAGATAATAATAATATTAATTATAACTGTTATTCTTCTTTATTAAGTATTATAAATTAAAAGCAAAGGATCAGGCAAAATACTATGTAAATATTATCCAATTTATACCTTAAAGCCCAAGAGATAAGTGTTATTGTTATCATCATTGAACAAGGGAGAAAACTACAGTGTAAATAAGTGGCTTACCAGAATTCAAACAGCTACAATATTGTGAAGCTAGATTTATGAATTGAACTGAAACTTTTCCAGTTCCAAAGCTCTAACAATTTCTACTATGCAATAGCACCCCATAAAGATTGAAGTAAAACTTATAATGCCTGACCTGTAGTGAACCAGTGAGCTGTTGAACCACCCTTCACTAGAGGCAGAACTAAAGCCTAAGGGACTGAGTGAGGGTTAAGTGTCTTTAGATAAGAAGTTTAGAAGGTTATGCAAAAAAGGAAGCCAAGTGGATCATTATACAATCAAGAAATTTGCACAGTTAAATTCCAGTTGTATTATGATAGTCAAACGCAGGGAGTCTTTTCCCCGAATTAATTCAGGAAGAAAATACTACTGCAAAGATAGCATCTAAAGTCCATGAATAATTTACAATTAGGAGTAAGATAAGACTCCCCATCTTGAAGCCTACAAAAATGAGCAGGAGACCTGGTCTGGCAGGTAATTTTGCATTAAAAGGTAGTATTTATTATTTTATCTTATTATAAAATTAATTCATGCATGACACCAAATATTTACAACACCTCATAAAATAAAATGAAAATCACTCTAATGCCATTATCTAAATATAGTCCCTATTAACATTGTGGTGCATGTCCTTCCAAAAATTTTGTTCCTTTAATCAACACTACTGCACATGTTTGAAAATCACCTATTACTATGAGAGATCACAAGTATCTGAAACTATATGGTTGGGAGAGGAGGGTTCCATTAGGGCCCTGACACCTCTGCCCATTTGGCCTCAATGGCTCCTTAAACCAGCCTTTGTTTGCTTGATAGTGATGATAAAAACCAATTTCCATGCAGTGGCTGAGCCATCAAAGCTTTTCCTGTCTAAAGACCTCATCAGCGTTGCTTTGAAACTTTGGCAATTAGAACATCAAGGTGCTTTTAATCAAGACCAATTGCAAAATCCTCTTTTGATAATTGATGCAAACCATCACTGAAATACATATAATAAATTCCTTCAGCCACTTCAGGCCTAAAAAAAGGAGATAATCTTTAGACCACCAAATCCCACTTGGCTTCTATATTGTTTTCAATAGAAGCTCCTGAATTTAAAAAAAAATAAATAAATAAAAATTAGCAAATTCTACAAAAGAGATCAATGAACTGTGGGGAAAATTATTTGTAGAATTTAGCCAAATCCCATTAGCTAGTTCTGTATATAAATTAAATAAAAATGACAAGGTTGGATCAACACAAAATACATGAAGGAAAAAGCCTTCTGTAGGTATTACGCAAGTTTTGGAAAGATCTTAACTTCCAGCAATGTCAAGGGATGAGATCTACTATTGTTCAAGATCAAGATAAAAAATTCCAGAGGGGCGCCTGGATGGCTCAGTCGTTAAGCGCCTGCCTTCGGCTCAGGTCATGATCCCAGGGTCCTGGGATCGAGCCCCGCATCGGGCTCCCTGCTCAGCTGGAAGCCTGCTTCTCCCTCTCCCACTCCCCCTGCTTCTGTTCCCTCTCTCGCTGTGTCTCTCTCTGTCAAATAAATAAAAATAAAAAATCTTTAAAAAAAAAAAAAAATTCCAGAGTCACATCTGTAGAGAAGATTCAGAGTAGTGGAAGGGTCTTATAAAAGAACAAAATGTAATCCTGCTAAACATTTATGTAATATTTTGTTTTCAAAATTCTTTTATGTGTATTAATTAAACCTTAGTAGATATTATTCGTATTATTTTCAAAACACTGAAGCTTGCAGAAATTAAATAACTTACTCAAGAACAGTTAGGATTTTAATTTAGATCAATCTAATTACAGAACCTTACTTTGCTGTGGTATCTTCCTCCTATATTTATTTAAATCTATTATATCCAACATTTTACTACTAAGAATCATTTTTATCATGTAGTTTTCCCCATAGATCTTTCATCTTGAAATATTTTATTTATCAAAAATTTGTATCATTTATTTAATGATATCTCCAAGTTTATTAAATTCTAGTAAAAAGTCAAATTAAAAGGATAATTTAGCCTATGAACTTTATCAAACCTAAATATGATTCATTCATTAGACTACTTGGAAAATTGAAAATACTTGTTTCAAAACTTGTGGAACCTCACTACAATTACTTTCAAGGACTTTCACTGAGAATGAATGATTACTGTGTTATTCTAAGGCCATTTTAGGATGTAACATTTGATAATATTAATAGAACAGAGAGGTTTCATAACTTTCTCAAGGTCATACAGCTAGTGAAACTAAGAATTAAATATGCTTCTCTTTGTGTACAATTTTTGATATGCTATACTTATGCCTTGTGATGGTCAGAGGAGAGCCAGCAACTAAACTGACACCAGATCATAGTTTTCCTGAATTTCTAGCACATACCAAATTATTAGAAGTCTCCTTCAGAAAGGATAGGCATAGCTCTATGCAGTATTTTGTATAACTCAACCATGTAAACTAGGTTATTATAATGGCTGTTATTATGAATAAAACTACCATCTCCTTTAACTCTTCAGCTTACAATTAAATGGATAGATCCTAGATATAGTAACTTTCACTGAAATAATGACCATGTAATTGAATATAATATAAATGTAAACCTAATTTATATGCCCAGGTAAATCCATGAAGTACTCATGAAATTGTGAAATTCTCACCAAGTTGTAAGTCTGAATGGCCACTTAAGAATTCAATAGTTTTCTTGTCCTACAATATTATGATAACCATCTTAAACAAGGCACTTTGCTAATAATCAATTTTGATGTTCTTTTTATTCTGCCATTACAGTGACAATGTGATTCAGTTATATGCATATACATACATACGTACATATATATAAAACATTTGTATGTGATTTTTTAAAAAAAATGTTATTTGCTAATCCTCACCATTGCATTTAAAAAGTTGCATGTAGAATTCATTCCATATGCTAGAAAAATTGAAGGGATATATAAATTCTAATTAGCAAGCTAGCAAAAACATTTTAGTGATTTTTTTAGAAGACAGGATAGCAATTGCCAAACAAGACCACAATAGATATAGCAGTAGACATAATTGTCATAACTGAAAAAAAGATAGAAAAATAAATATGTTGAACATAGTGGTGAAAATGGGCATTGCTGTTGTGTTCCTGACCTTAAGAGAAAAGCTCTCAGCTTTTCCCCATTGAGAATGATAATCGCTGTGGGCTTTTCATAGATGGTTTTTATGATATTGAGTAATGTTCCCTCTATCCCTACACTCTGAAGAGTTTTAATCAGGAAAGGATGCTGTATTTTGTCAAATGCTTTTTCTGCATCAACTGAGAGGATCATATGGTTCTTCTCTTTTCTTTTATTAATATGCTTTATCATGTTGATTGATTTGTGAATATTGAGCCACCCTTGTACCCCAGGAATAAATCCCACCTGGTCGTGATGGATAATTCTTTTAATGCACTGTTGGATCCTATTGGCTAGGATCTTGTTGAGGATTTTGGTATCCATGTTCATCAAGGATATTGGTCTGTAATTCTCTTTTTTGATGGCATCTTTGCCTGGTTTGGGAATCAGGGTAATGCTAGCCTCATAGAATGAGTTTGGAAATTTTCCTTCTGTTTCTATTTTTTGAAACAGCTTGAAAAGAATAGGTATTATTTCTTCTTTGAATGTTTGGTAGAATTCTCCTGGGAAGCCATCTGGCCCTGGATTCTTGTTTTTTGGGAGGTTTTTGATTATTGCTTCAATTTCATTACTGGTTATTGGTCTATTCAGATTGTCTATTTCTATTGTTCAACATAGTACTAGAAGTCCTAGCATCAGCAATCAGACAACAAAAAGAAATAAAAGGTATTCATATTGGCAAAGAAAAAGTCAAACTCTCTCCCTTCACAGATGACATGATACTTAATGTGGAAAACCCAAAAGACTCCACCCCCAAATTACTAGAACTCATATAGCAACTCAGCAATGTGGGAGGATAAAAAATCAATGCACAGAAATCAGTTGCTTTTCTATACACTAACAATATAACTAGAAAGAGAAATTGAGGAATTGATTCCATTTAAAGTAGCACCAAAAACATGATACTGGGGGAGGAGCAAGATGTTGGAGGAATAGGAGACCTAAATTTCGTCTGATTCCAGGAATTCAGCTAGATAGTTATCAAACCATTCAGAAGACCTACAAACTCAACAGGACATTTAAGAAAAGAATAGCAGCAATTCTATGAACAGAAAAGTGACCACTTTCTGGAAGGTATGACGTGCAGAGAGGTGAATCTGACGTGATATTTGGGAAGATAGACCACGGGGTGGGGGAGGAGGGAGCCTCCATTAGCCGGTGACCAGAAAGTGATAGAGCAGTGGAGTACAAAATCAGAACTTTTAGAAGTCTGCTCCACTCTAGTGGCTAAGTGGGGGGTGGAACACTTGCTGGGACAGTGGGGTCTCAGGACCCTTGGGGTCACAGGAAGACCAGGGGTGCCTGAGTGTGGCAGAGCTTTCAGGTATCGAAGTTTTTCATTCTTTAAAATTTTGATATACACTTTCTTCTAACAGACCAAAATACATCCTAAATCTAGTGTATGGCTTTGTTCTAGTTTCTCCCGATAATATTCTCTCCTTTTTAAAAAATTTTTTTCTTTCTTTTTTCAACCGACTTCTCATCCTATCAATTCCTTTTTTAAAATCTTTTTTAAGGGGCGCCTGGGTGGCTCAGTCGTTAAGCATCTGCCTTCAGCTCAGGTCATGATCTCAGGGTCCTGGGATCGAGCCCCACATCGGGCTCCCTGCTCGGCAGGAAGCCTGCTTCTCCTTCTCCCACTCCCCCTGCTTATGTTCCCTATCTCGCTGTATCTCTATCTGTCAAATAAATAAATAAAATCTTTAAAAAAAATCTTTTTTAAATTTTCATCTTTACAATCATATTCCATCCCTTCATTGTATTTACCCTTATTTTTGTACATATATAAGTTTGTCTTTCTTTAAAATTTCAGGAGGCAATTTCTTCTAACAGACCAAAATACACAAAAAATGTAGTGTGTATTTCTGTTCTATTCACCAGCCTGATCTTTTTTTTTTTTCTTTTTTTCCTTTTTTCCCCCCCCCCCCCCAGTTTCGGGTCTCTTCTGATTTGTTAAATGTATATTTTTCTAGGGTTGTTACTCTTTTACCATTTTGTCCTCTCATTCATCTATTCTCCTCTGGACAAAATGAGAAGATGGAAAAACTCACCTCAAAAAAAAAAAAAAAAAAAGAAAAGAACAAGAGGCAGTACCTACTGCCAGGGATCTGATCAATACAGACATTAGTACGATGTCAGCATAGAGTTCATAATCATGATTTTAAAGATACTAGCTGGGCTTGAAAAAAGCATGGAAGTATTAGAGAAACCTTTCTGGAGAAATAAAAGAACTAAAATCTAACCAAGACTATTAAATCTAACTGAAATCAAAAACGCTATTAATGAGGTGCAATCAAAATGGAGGCTCCAACTGCTAGAATAAATGAGGCAGAATAGAGAATTAGTGGTCTAGAAGACCAAATGATGGAGAATAAAGAAGCTGAGTAAAAGAGAGATAAACAATTACTGGATCACGAGGGGAGAATTCGAGAGATAAGTGATACCATTAGGAGAAACAATATTAGAATAATTGGGATTCCAGAAGAAATGGAGAGAGGGGCAGAAGGTATATTGGAGCAAATTATAGCACAGATCTTCCCAAATTTGGGGAAGGAAACAGGCATCAATATAGGAGACAAATAGAACCTCCCTCAAAATCAATACAAATACATCAACACCCTGACATCTAATAGTTAAACTCACGAGTCTCAGAGACAAAGAGAAAATCTTGAAAGGAGCTTGGGACAAGAGGTCTGTAACCTACAATGGTAGAAATATTAGATTGGCAGCAGACCTACCCACAGATCACTGGCAGGCAGGAAAGGATTGGCATGATATATTCAGAGCACTAAATGAGAAAAATATGCAGCCAAGAATATTATATCTAGCTAGGCTCTCAATGAAAATAGAAGGAGAGATAAAAAGCTTCCAGGACAAACAAAAACTAAAAGAATTTGCATACACCAAACCAGCCTTACAAGAAATATTGAAAGGGGTCCTCTAAGCAAAGAAAGAGCATAAAAATAACATAGACCAGAAAGGAACAGAGACAATATACAATAACAGTCACTTTACAGGCAATACAATGGCACTAAATTCATATCTTTCAATAATTACCCCAAATGTAAATGGGCTAAATGCCCCAATCAAAAAACGCAGGGAATCAAATTGTAACAAATAAACAAGACCCATTCATATGCTGTCTGCTAGAGACTCATTTTTGACCCAAAGACACTTCCAGATTTAAAGTGAATGGGTGGAAAAATATTTACCATGCTAATGGACATCAAAAGAAAGCTGGGGGAGGGGCCCCTGGGTGGCTCAGTTGTTAAGCATCTGCCTTCAGCTCAGGTCATGATCCCGGGGTCCTGGGATTGAGCCCCACATCAGGCTCCCTACTCAACAGAAGCCTACTTCTCCCTCCCCAACTCCCCTTGCTTGTGTTCCCTCTCTCACTGTGTCTCTCTCTGTCAAATAAATAAATAAAATCTTTAAAAAAAAATACAAAGAAAGCTGGGGTGGAAATCTTTATATCAGACACATTAGATTTTAAACCAAAGACTATAATAAGAGTTGAGGAAGGACACTACCTCATACTTGAAGGGTCTAACCAACAAGAAGATCTAACAAATTTAAATATCTATGCCCCTAATATGGGAGCAGCCAATTATATAAGCCAATTAATAACAAAATCAAAGAAATACATCAACAATAATGCAATAATAGTAGGCGACCTTAACACGACCCTCACTGAAATGGACAGGTCATCTAAGCAAAATATCAACAAGGAAATAAAGGCTTTTAATGACACACTGGACCAGATGGATTTCACAGATATATTCAGAACATTCCATCCCAAAGCAACAGAATACACATTCTTCTCTAGTGCACATGGAACATTCTCCAGAATAGATCACATCCTGGGTCAGGTCTCAACTGGTACCAAAAGATTGGGATCATTCCCTGCATATTTTCAGACCACAATGCTTTATTTATTTATTTATTTTCAAAGATTTTATATATTTATTTTGACAGAGAGAGAGAGACAGCGAGAGAGGGAACACAAGCAGGGGGGAATGGAAGAGGGAGAAGCAGGCTTCCCGCCGAGCAGAGAGCCCGATGTAGGGCTCGATCCCAGGACCCTGGGATCATGACCTGAGCCGAATGCAGATGCTTAACGACTGAGCCACCCAGGCGCCCCTGGACCACAATGCTTTAAAACTAGAACTCAATCACAAGAGGCAAGTTGGAAAGAACTCAAATACTTGGAGGCTAAAGAGCATCCTACTAAAGAATGAATGGGTCAACCAGGAAATTAAAGAGGAATTAAAAAAATTCATGGAAACAAATGAGAATTAAAACTCAACTGTTCAAAATCTTTGGGATGCAGCAAAAGAGGTCCTAAGAGGAAAGTATATAGCAATACAAGCCATTCTCAAAAATAAGAAAAGTCTCAAATATACAACCTAACCCTATACCTAAAGGAGCTGGAGAAAGAACAGCAAATAAAGCCTAAACCCAGCAGGAGAGGAGAAATAATAAGGATCAGAGCAGAAATCAATGAAATAGAAACAAAAAGAAGAGTAGAACAGATCACAAATCTAGGAGGTGGTTCGTTGAAAGCCTTAATAAGATTGAGAAACCCCTGGCCAGACTTATCAAAAAGAAACAAGAAAGGACCCAAATAAGTGAAATCATGAATGAAAGAAGGGGTCACAACCAACACCAAAGAAATAACAAACAATTATAAGAATACATTATGAGCCACATTATGCCAGCAAATTAAACAATCTGGGAGAAATGGATGCTTTCTTAGAGACCTATAAACTACCAAAATTGAACCAGGAGGAAGTAGAAAACCTGAGTAGACACATAACCAGTAAGGAAATTGAAGCAGTAATCAAAAATCTCCCAACAAACAAAAGCCCAGGGCCAGATGGCTTCCCAGGGGAATTCTACCAAAATTGTAAAGAAGAATTAATACCAATACTTCTGAAATTGTTCCAAAAAATAGAAATGGAATGAAAACTTCCCAAACTCATTTAATGAGGCCATTACTACCTTGATCCCAAAATGAGACAAAGACCCCATCAAAAAGGAGAATTACACACCAATATCCCTGATGAACATGGATACAAAATTCTCACCAAAATACTAGCCAATAGGATCCAACAGTACATTAAAAGGATTATCCACCACGACCAAGTGGGATTTATTCCTGGGCTGTGAGGTTGGTTCAACATCCACAAAGCAATCAATGTGATACAATACATTAATAAAAGAGAGAACAAGAACAATATGATCCTCTCAATAGATGCAGAAAAAGCCTTTGACAAAATACAGCATCTTTTCTTGATTAAAACTCTTCAGAGTGTAGGGATGGAGGGTACATACCTCAAAATCATAAAAGCCATCTATGAAAAACCTACCACAAATATCATTCTCAATGCAGAAAAACTGAGAGCTTTTCCCCTAAGGTCGGGAATACGGCAAGGATGTCCACTATCACCACTGCTTTCAACATACTTCTAGAATTCCTAGCCTCAACAGTCAGACAAGAAAAAGAAATAAAAGACATTCAAATTGGCAAAGAAGTGAAACTCTCACTTTTCGCAGATGATATGATACTTTATGTGGAAAATCCAAAAGATTCCACCCCAAAACTGCTAGAACTCATACAGGAATTCAGTAAAGTAGCAGGATATAAAATCAATGCACAGAAATGAGTTGCATTTTTTTACACCGACAATGAGAGAGAAGAAAAAGAAATTAAGGAATTGATCTCATTTACAATTGTACCCAAAGCCATAAGATACCTAAGAATAAATCTAACCAAAGAGGCAAAGAATCTGTACATAGAAAACTATAGAATACTCTTGAAAGAAATTGAGGAAGACACAACAAAATGGAAAAACATTCCATGCTCATAGATTGGAAGAACAAATTTTGTGAAAATGTTTATGCTACCTAGAGAAATCTACACATTTAAGGCAATCCCTACCAAAATACCATCAACTTTTTTCAAAGAAATGGAACAAATAATCCTAAAATTTGTATGGAACCAGAAAAGACCCAGAATGCCTGGAGGAATGTTGTAAAAGACAATCAAAGCTGGTGGCATCATGATTCTAGACTTCAAGCTCTATTACAAAGCTGTCATCATCAAGATAGTATGGTACTAGCACAAAAATAGACACATAGATCAATGGAACAGAATAGAGAGCCCAGAAATGGACCCTCAACTCTATGGTCAACTAATATTTGACAAAGCATGAAATAATGTCCAAAGGAAAAAAGACAGTCTCTTCAACAAATGGTGTTGGGAAAACTGGGCAGCCACATACAGAAGACTGAAACTGGACCATTTCCTTACACTACACACAAAAATAGACTCAAAATGAATGAAAGGCCTAAATGTGAAACAGGAATCCATCAAAATCCTTGAGGAGAACACAGGCAGCAAACTCAGCCACAGCAACTTCTTCCTAGACACATCGCGAAATGGAAGGGAAGCAAGGGCAAAAATGAACCACTGGGACTTCATCAAGATACAAACCTTTTGCACAGCAAAGGAAACAGTCAACAATACCAAAAGACAACTGACAGAATGGGAGAAGATATTTGCAAATGACATATCAGATAAAGGGTTAGTATCTAAAATCTATAAAGAACTTATCAAACTCAACACCCAAAGAACAAAGAATCCAATCAAGAAATGGGCAGAAGACATGAACAGACATTTCTGCAAAGAAGACATCCAAATGGCGAACAGACACATGAAAAAGTGCTCAACATCACTCGGCATCAGGGAATTAGAAATCAAAACCTCAATGAGATATCAGAGCACACTGGTCAGAAAGGCTAAAATTAACAAGGAAATTAAATCAGGAAATGACAGATGTTGGTGAGAATTAGGAGAAAGCGGAACCCTCTTACACTGTTGGTGGGAATGCAAGCTGGTGCAGCCACTCTGGAAAACAGTATGGAGGTTCCTCAAAAAGTTGAAAATAGAGCTACCCTATGGTCCAAAAATTGCATTACTGGGCATTTACCCCAGAGATATAAATGTAGTTATCCAACAGGGCACATGCACCCCAATGTTTATAGCATCAATGTCCACAATAGCTTAACTATGGAAAGAGCCTAGATGTCCATCTTCAGATGAATGGATAAAGAAGATGTGGTACATATATACAATGGAATATTATGTAGCCATCAAAAAAATGAAATCTTGCCATTTGCAATGATATGGATGGAACTAGAGGATATTATGTTATGTGAAATAAGTCAATCAGAGAAAGACAAGTATCATATGATTTCACTGATATGAGGAATTTGAGAAACAAGGAAGAGAATCATAGGGGAATGGAGGGAAAAATGAGACAACATGAAACCAGAGGGGAAAACAAACCATAAGAGACTCTTAATCTCAAGAAACAAACTGAGGGTTGCTGGAATGGAGGGGGGTGCGAGGGATGGGTAGCTGGGTGATGGACACTGGGGAACGTAAGTACTGTGGTGAGTGCTGTGAATTTTGTAAGACTGATGAATCACAGACCTGTACCCCTGAAACAAATAATACATTATATGTTAATAAAAAAATTAAAAAAAATAAGATGCCTAGGAATAAAACTGACCAAAGAGTAAAGGATCTATACTCTAGAAACTACAGAACACTTGTGAAAGAAATTGAAGAAGACAAAAAAAGATGGAAAAACTTTCCATGCTCATGGATTGGAAGAATAAACATGAAAATTTCTATGCTGCCCAGAGCAATCTACACTTTCAATGCTACCCTTAGTAAAATACCATTCGCATTATTCAGAGAGCTGTAACAAACAATCCTAAAATTCGTATGAAACAAGAAAAGATCCCGAATCATGAAGGGAATGTTGAAAAAGAAAACCAAAGTTGGGGGCATCTCAATGCCTGACTTCAAGCTATATTACAAAGCTGTGATCACCAAGTCAGCATGGTACTGGCACAAAAACAGACACATAATTAGTGGAACAGAAGAGAGACTCCAGAAATGGACCCTCAACTCTATGGTCAACTAAAATTTTACAAAGCAGGAAAGAATATCCAATGGAAAAAAAAGACAGTCTTTTCAATAATTGGTTCTGGGAAAATTGGACAGCCATATGCAGAAGAATGAAACTGGGCAATTCTCTTATACCATACACAAAGATAAAACTCTAAATGGTTGGAAGACCAAAATGTGAGATAGGGATCCATCAAAATCCTAGAGGAGAACATAGGCAGTAACCTCTTTGACATTGGCCACAGCGACTTCTTTCAAGACATGTCTCCAAAAGAAAGGAAAACAAAAGCAAAAAATGAACTTTTGGGACTTCATCAAGATAAAAAGCTTTTGCACAGCAAAGGAAACAGTCAACAAATCTAAGAGGCAACCCACAGAATGGGAGAAGATATTTGCAAATGACACTACAGATAAAGGGCGGGTATCCAGACTATAAAGAACTTCTCAAGCTCAGCACCCAAAAAACAAATAATCAAGTCAAGAAATGGGCAGAAGACATGAATAAACACTTCTCCAAGGAAGGCATACAGATGACTAATAGACACATGAGAAAATGTTCAACATCACTAGCCATCAGGGAAATACAAATCAAAACCACAGTGAGATACTACCTTACACCAGTTAGAATGGCCAAAATTAACAAGACAGGAAACCACAAATGTTGGCGAGGATGTGGAAAAAGGGGAACCCTCTTACACTGTAACTGGGAATGCAAGCTGGTACAGCCACTTTGGAAAACAGTATATAGGTTCCTCAAAAAGTTAAAAATAAAACTACCCTATGACCCAGCAATTACACTACTGGGTTTTTACCATGAAGATCCAGATGTAGGAAAAAGAAGGGGCACATGCACCCTAATGTTCATAACAGCAATGTCCACAATAGCCAATCTGTGGAAGAAGCCATGATGCCCTTCAACGGACGAATGGATAAAAAAGATGTGGTTCATATAAAAAATGGAATATTACTTAACCATCAGAAAGGATGAATACCCAGGATTTGCATTGACATGGACGGAATTGTAGGGGATTATGCTAAGTGAAATAAGCCAAGCAGGAAAAGACAATTATCATATGGTTTCATTCATATGTGGAACATAAGGAATAGCGTGGAGGACCACAGGGCAGGGAGGGAAAACTGAATGGAAAGAAATCAGATGGGGAGACAAACTATGAGAGTCTATGGACTCCAGGAAACAAACTGAGGTTTTCTGGGGGGAGGGGGGAGGGGAGGGGGTCATCAGGTGATGGGTATTAGGGAGGGCCTATGTGGTGATGAGCACTGGGTGTTATATGCAACTAATAATCATTGAACTCTACATCAAAAACTATTCATGTACTATATGGTGGCCAACTTTACATAATAAAGAAATAATAATAAATAATTTAAAAAGAAAAATAAAAAAGTGTTGTGTTAAGTAGCACTATATAAAGCCTCCAGACTACCTTTAACTGCCAAGATTACTTCCAGTCCCTTCATAGCTTTAGCTAGTGGAAATTTGCCCATATGTACTTTAACAAATTTAGAAGACTAGCTTCTCCCATATGCCAGAGCAGTGTTTCCAAACTTTTAGTTATTTGTATCCCACATTTAAGAATTCTGCAATATTTACCTATAATCATTATTATTTACTTAATATTTAAGAAAATGTTTTAAATCATTCCAAGAAAATGTGTTATTATTTTTAATAATGATATAGCTAGATAAATACTACAACAAATCCTGTCCTTCATACAATGTATCTTTCTTTTGAATTCAAGGAGTTCACAATGTCCTAAAGTGTGACACAATAAATGTATATTAATTTAGGTGTTAAGTGTAAAAATATTATTGAAAATTTTTAACAAATGCTAGAGAACCGACTCTTATTCACTTATCTCAAGCACTTAACACACAACCTCTGTCTAAGAACGTATTAAACTTCTACATGTTTCTAAAATGACTATCATAAATCTTGCAATTTCTCATAGCCCTGTTCTTAATATACAATTTTAGCAAGCTCTTTTTTGTCAGAGCTAAATAAAACAGTAGAAGGGAAAGTAAGACTGATTAGAGGCAGGCATTGCATAAGCAAGAGCAAAAAATTGCAGATCTCCTGATATAAAAAGTGACCAAAAAAAAACAATAACAACAACAACAACAAAAAAAAAAAAACAGTGAACCATCTTCCTACATTTTCTAATAGAGAATACCCACAACAATGGTAACATGTAAGTATCAAAAATATTCAATTACAGTTAGTGTCCTTTATTTAAGAAAACATAGAAACGTTTAATTAAAAATCCATCCAGGGCACCTGAGTGGCTCAGTCAGTTAAGCATCTGCCTTCAGCTGGGGTCATGATCCTGAAGTCCCAGAATCGAGCCCTGCATTGGGCTCCCTGCTTAACAGGGAGTCTGCTTCTCCTTCTGCCCCTTACTCCACTTGTCCTCTCTCTCTCTCTCACTCTCTCTCTCAAATAAATAAATTAAAACAAATAAAAAAAATAAAAATCCATCCAAAAAGTTAAAAAAATTATATGTTACTTGTAGAAAAACCCTTCAGTTATCTGTAAAATTTACATATGCAGAACATTGCATTTGTAACATGGCCAGGCAAATAAACTGGCATTATAGTTTTGTTTAAAAAAAAAAATGGAAGCCTCTGACTTTATTTTGGAGTCATTTTAATTCGTCTAGGTCATGATTATTTTTTAATCACAGAGAGATTTAGTCATTAGGTAAAACAAAATCCAAATCCTGAAAACTATCCATACCATAAAATTAGAAACTACTGCAACCTAATAATATTGCATGAGCAGTGAATTCTCAGCCATTGTTGGTGATCCATAGGAGGTAGAGATTTTAGCTTAAGCTAACCTTATAAGAAAGAAAGAATAGTAGAACACAAACTATCAACCAAATTGGGGCACCTGTGTAGCCAAGTCGGTTAAGCGTCTGACATTGATCTTGTCTCAGTTCATGATCTCAAAGTTGCAAGACTGAGCCCCATGTAAGGCTCCGTGTTCAGCAGAAAGACTGCTTGAGATTCTCTTACCCTCTCCCTCTGTCCCTTCCCCTATGCTCTCTCTAAAATAAATAAATAAATCTTTAAAAAATTTCAGCCAAATCATAACTATGCAGTATAATCTTATTGTGAAACACCATTTTCCCTAATATTAAGAGTTGCTCCCCCTTATCAGAACATAAAAATACAAAACATAAATAAAATGGAGATAGAAAGGAAAAGGCATACAATTTCTTCTTTAAAGTAAATGTCAGTGGTCTTAACAAAAAACAACTCCATACACATGCATATTGTAATTAAATTGGCAAATGTAGCAGTAAAGAAAAAATTATAAAAGCAGCAACACAAATGAAGACAGTAACAAACAAGGGAAATCCCACAAGGCTAGTAGGCGATTTTTCAGCAGAAATTTTCCAAGTCATAAGAGAGTGGCATGACATAATCAAAGTGCTGAAAGGGAAAAATCTACATAAAAAATACTTTATGCAGCAAGTCTGTCATTTAGAATAGAAGGAGAGATGAAACAAAACAAAACAAACAAACAAAAAACAAAAACAAAACTCCAAGACAAAAATTAAAGGAGTTCATGACCCCTAAACCAACTCTGCAAGAACTATTAAAGGGGACCCTATGACTGGAAAGGAGAGACCAAAAGTGACAGTATAAAGGTAAGAGACACAAAAGCAGAGAAAATGAATATTGTTTAAAAAAAAAGAACTCACAAAACTATTTTTAAAAATGTAAAATATGACTCCATATACCTAAGAGGTGGGGAAGAGAGGAGTAAAGAATGCATTCAAATTTAAATGACCATCAACTAAATATAGAATGGTATATGCAGAAGAGGTTATATACAAACTTAATGGTAAGTATATATCAAAAAACACCAATAAATATGCAAAGAATGAAGAGAAAGAAATTCACATACATCACTAAAGAAAATCAGCAAACCATGAAAGAGAAAACCACAAGAAAAGATTAGAGAAAATCTTTAGAAACAACCACAAAACAAATAACAAAATGACAATAAATAAATATCTGTCAATAACTACTTTCTTTTCTTTAATTTATTTTTTATTTTTATTTTTTTAAATTTTATTATGTTATGCTAGTCACCATACAATACATCATTAGTTTTTGATGTAGTGATCCACGATCCATTGTTTTCATACAACACACAGTCCTCCATGCAGTAGGTGCCCTCCTTAATACCCATCACGGGCTAACCAATCCCCCCTCACCCCTCCCCTCTAAAACCCTGTTTGTTTCTCAGGTCCATAGTCTCTCATGGTTCATCTCTCCCTCCAATTCCCCCCGCCCATTTTTCCCTTCCTTCTCCTAATGTCCTCCATGTTATTCCTTATGTTCCACAAATAAGTGAAACCATATGATAACTGCCGTTCTCTGCTTGACTTATTTCGCTTAGCATAATCTCCTCCAGTCCCATCCATGTTGATGCAAAATTTGGGTATTCATCTTTTCTGATGGCTGAGTAATATTCCATTGTATATATGGACCACATCTTCTTTATCCATTCATCTGTTGAAGGGCAGCTCAGCTCTTTCCACAGTTTGGCTATTGCGGACATTGCTGCTATGAACATTGGGGTGCATATGGCCCTTCTTTTCACTACATCTGTGTCTTTGGGATAAATACCCAGCAGTGCAATTGCTGGGTCATAGGGTAGCTCTATTTTAAAATTTTTGAGGAACCTCTACACTGTTTTCCAAAGTGGCTGCACCAACTTGCATTCCCACCAACAGTGTAAGAGGGTTCCCCTTTCTCCACAACCTCTCCAACATTTGTTGTATCTTTCCCTGTCCATTTTTGCCATTCTAACTGGTGTAAAGTGGTATCTCAGTGTGGTTTTGATTTGGATTTCCCTGATGGCTAATGATGATGAACATTTTTTCATGTGTCTGTTAGCCATTTGTATGTCTTCCTCAGAGAAGTGTCTGTTCATCTCTTCTGCCCACTTTTTGACTTGATTATTTGTTTTTTGGGTGTTGAGTTTGAGAAGTTCTTTATAGATCTTGGATACCAGCCCTTTATCTATAGTGTCATTTGCAAAGATCTTCTCCCCTTCTGTGGGTTGCCTCTTTGTTTTGTTGACTGTTTCCTTTGCTGTGCTTTTTATCTTGATGAAGTCCCAAAAGTTCATTTTTGCTTTTGTTTCACTAGCTTTTGGAGATGTATCTTGAAAGAAGTTGCTGTGGCCGATGTCAAAGAGGTTACTGTCTATGTTCTCCTCTAGGATTTTGATAGATTTCTGTCTCACATTGAGGTCTTTCATCCACTTTGAGTTTATCTTTGTGAGTGGTGTTAGAGAATGGTCGAGTTTCATTCTTCTGCATGTGGCTGTCCAATTTTCCCAGCACCATTTATTGAAGAGACTGTCTTTTTTCCATTGCATGATCTTTCCTGCTTTGTCAAAGATTATTTGACCATAGAGTTGAGGGTCCATATCTGGGTTCTCTATTCTGTTCCATTGGTCTGTATGTCTGTTTTTGTGCCAGTACCCTGCTGTCTTGGTGATCACTGATTTGTAATATAGCTTGAAATCGGGCAACGTGATGCCCCCAGCTATGTTTTTCTTTTTCAACATCTCCTTGGCGATTCGGGGTCTTTTCTGATTCCATACAAATTTTAGGATTGTTTGTTCCAGCACTTTGAAAAATGTCATTGGAATTTTGATCGGGATGGCATTGAAAGTATAGATTGCTCTGGGTAGCATAGACATTTTAACAATGTTTATGCTTCCGATCCATGAGCATGGAATATTTTTCCATCTTTTTCTGTCTTCTTCAATTTCTTTCATGAGTGTTTTGTAGTTCCTAGAGTATAGATCCTTTACCTCTTTGGTTAGGTTTATTCCGAGGTATCTTATGGTTTTTGGTGCTATTGTAAATGGAATCGTTTCTTTAATTTCTCTTTCTACAGTTGTGTTGTTAGTGTATAAGAAAGCAACTGATTTCTGTGCATTGATTTTGTATCCTGCCACATTATTGAATTGCTGGATGAGTTCTAGTAATTTTGGGGTGGAGTCTTTTGGGTTTTCCACATAAAGTATCATGTCATCTGCGAAAAGAGAGAGGTTGACTTCTTCTTTGCCAATCTGAATACTTTTTATTTCTTTTTGTTGTCTGATTGCTGTTGCTAGGATTTCTAGTACTATGTTGAACAACAGTGGTGAGAGTGGGCACCCTTGTTGTGTTCCTGATCTTAAGGGAAAGGCTCTCAGATTTTCCCCATTGAGGATGATATTCGCTGTGGGTGTTTCATAGATGGATTTTATGAGCTTGAGGAATGTTCCCTCTATCCCTATACTCTGGAGAGTTTTAATCAGGAAAGGATGTTGTATTTTGTCAAATGCTTTTTCTGCATCTATTGAGAGGACCATATGGTTCTTTTCCCTCCTCTTATTAATGTGTTCTATCACATGGATTGATTTGTGAATGTTGAACCACCCTTGCATCCCGGGGATAAATCCCACTTGGTCGTGGTGGATGATCCTTTTAATGTATTGTTGGATCCTATTAGCTAGGATTTTGTTGAGGATTTTGGAATCCATATTCATCAGGGATATCGGTCTGAAATTCTCCTTTTTGATGGGGTCTTTGCCTGGTTTGGGGATTAAGGTAATGCTGGCCTCATGGAATGAGTTTGGAAGTTTTCCTTCTGTTTCTATTTTTTGAAACAGCTTCAGGATAATAGGTATTATTTCTTCTTTGAATGGTTTGTAGAATTCCCCAGGGACCCCATCAGGCCCTGGACTCTTGTTTTTTGGGAGGTGTTTGATCACTGCTTCAATCTCGTTACTGGTTAATGGCCTATTCAGGTTGTCAATTTCTTCCTGTTTCAGTCTTTGCAGCTTATAGGTTTCCAGGAACGCCTCCATTTCATCCAGATTGCTCAGTATATTGGCATATAGTTGTTGATAATAATTTCTAATAATTGTTTCTATTTCCTTGGTGTTAGTCGTGATCTCTCCCCTTTCATTCATAATTTTATTAATTTCAATCCTTTCTCTTTTCTTTGGATAAGTCTGGCCAGTTGTTTATCAATCTTATTAATTCTTGCAAAGAACCAACTTCTAGTTTCATTGATCTGATCTACTGTGTTTCTGGTTTCTAATTCATGGATTTCTGCTCTAATTTTAATTATTTCTCTTCTAATGCATAGCTTAGGCATCATTTGTTGCTTTTTCTCTAGTTCTTTAAGGTGTAGAGTTAGTTGGTGAATTCGGGATTTTTCTATTTTTTTGAGTGAGGCTTGGATGGCTATGTATTTCCCCCTTAGGACCGCCTTTGCAGTATCCCATAGGTTTTGGACCGATGTGTTTTCGTTCTCATTGATTTCCATGAATTGTTTAAGTTCTTCTTTGATTTCTTGGTTGACCTAAACATTCTTGAGCAGAGTGGTCTTTAGCTTCCTAGTGTTTGAATTTCTGCCAAATTTTTCTTGTGATTGAGTTCCAGTTTTAGAGCATTGTGGTCTGAGAATATGCAGGGAATAATCTCAATCTTTTGGTATCGGTTGAGACCTGATTTGTGACCCAGTATATGGTCTATTCTGGAGAAAGTTCCATGTGCGCTCGAGAAGAATGAGTATTCTGTTGTTTTAGGATGGAATGTTCTGTAAATATCTATGAGGTTCATCTGGTCCAATGTATCATTCAAAGCTCTTGTTTCCTTGTTGATTTTCTGCTTAGATGATCTGTCCATTGCTGAGAGTGGAATATTGAGTTCTCCTACAATTAACGTATTGTTATCAATATGACTCTTTATTTTGGTTAACAGTTGGCTTATGTAGATGGCTGCTCCCATGTTGGGGGCATAGATATTTACAATTGTTAGATCTTCTTGTTGGATAGACCCTTTAAGAATGATATAGTGTCCTTCTGTGTCTCTTACTACAGACTTTAGTTTAAAATCTAATTTGTCTGATATAAGAATTGCTACCCCAGCTTTCTTTTGAGGTCCGCTGGCATGGAAGATAGATCTCCATCCCTTCACTTTCATTCTGGATATATCTTTAGGTTCAAAATGAGTCTCTTGTGGACAGCATATGGATGGGTCCTGTCTTTTTATCCAATCTGCAACCCTGTGCTGTTTTATGGGAGCGTTAAGCCATTCACGTTGAGAGTGATTATTGAAAGATATGAATTAATTGTCATCATGTTGCCTGGGAAGACGTTGTTTTTATAGATTGTCCCTGTAAATTTCTATTGTCGATCACTCTTGGGGTCTTTCTCCTTTTATAGAACACCCCTTAATATTTCTTGCAGGGCCGGCTTAGTGGTCACATATTCTTTCAACTTCTGCCAGTCTTGGAAGCTCTGCATCTCTCCATCCATTCTAAATGAAAGCCTTGCCGCATAAAGTATTCTTGCCTGCATGTTCTTCTCATTTAGTAACCTGAATATATCTTGCCAGGTCTTTCTGTCTTGCCAGGTCTCTGTGGATAGGTCTGACGTTATTCTGATGTTCCTCCCTCTCTACATAAGGAATCTCTTCCCCCTAACTGCCCTTAAGATGGTTTCCTTGGCTCTAAGATTTGCAAGTTTTACTATTACATGCCGGGGTGTTGGCCTGTTTTCCTTGATCTTGGGAGGGGTCCTCTCTGCCTCTAGGATGCAGATTTTTTTTTCCTTCCCCAGATTAGGGAAGTTCTCAGCTACAATTTGCTCAAATATATCTTCTAGTCCTCTCTCTCTCTCCACTCCCTCCGGGATTCCAATTATTCTGACATTGGAACGCCTCATGGTGTCACTTATTTCTCTGATTCTATTTTCATGGATTCTGAGTTGTTTTTCCCTGGCCTCCTCTTTTCCCTTTTTATCTATTATATTGTCTTCCAGCTCACTTATTCTCTCTTCTGTCTCAGTTACTCTAGCTGTTAGATTATCTAGATTGGATTGGATCTCACTGATAGCATTTTTAAGTTCTGCCAATTCACCTTTTATTTCTGCCCTTAGAGACTCTATGTTGCCATTAATTGATTTCTCCATTCTAGCCATTGTCTTCAGAATTGCTAGCCTGCATTCCATCTCCGACATCTTGGTTATATCCGCATCCATTTGTAAATCTGCACCATAAGTCATAATCTCTGAGTCTTTTCTGTTTTGGGGGCTCCTCCTAGTCATTCTGTTGATGGGTGTTTGAGGGAATGTATAGAGCCCAAATTATTGACCAGAACCCAAGCAAGATGCACCTGTTTTCTTGGGACCTTAGGGTTGCTGGCCTCTTGTTTTCCCAGCCTGTCTTCTGTGGGAGGGGCGTGTCATGCTGTTACTCAGGCAACCCTGTTTGGGCGGAGTTGCCCTGTGCCCCTGTGGCGGGGGATGGGCTCAGTGGGAATCAGTCTTTGGGGCTTTTGTTCTGTGGTGCCTTTCCCTGACGGCTTTCCGTGTCTCTTCCGCGAGTTAGAGCAGAAGAGACCTTTTCCAACCCTCTGCCCCAGAGCAGAGAGACCGCAGTCTGTTTTTCAGTGAGCTCTCCAGGCCACACTGTCTCCGTTTCTGTCCGTGCTGCTATAAACCGCAGCGTCCTGGGTTGTGCGCCCCTCTGTAGCGCTCCCAGTCCTGCCTCCATATCGGGGTACCTCTCTCCCCTTTGTGCTTCTAAAACCGCCAGCCACTCCCAGTTCGTGCGTGTGCGACTCGCCGCTCGGTGTTTTCACCCCGGAGGTTGCAGTTAACCGGCAGGACCCCGGAGCACCGGGTTTCCGTCTTGGTGGCTGCAGTTCGCATGCGTGCGACCATCGCTCTGGGTTTCTCTCCGGGGAGCTGCGGTTCACGTGTGCGGGACCCCGCCATTCTGGTTTTCCACCCCAGGGGCTGCCCTAAAGTCCTTTCCTGATGCTACTGGTCTGCGAGTCTGTGCCCGGTCCGCAGCGCGCGAGGCTGTCACTCACTGGCGGTGTAGGATCCCCATGTCCAGGCACCCTCCTGCTGCCGTTTATCCTCCGATATCTGCCCGCAGGATCACAGCTCTCTGCTTCGTACCTCAAAACCAACTGCCTGTGATATTCTGTTTGTAGAGATCCAGATCTTCTTACATCTCAGGCTGGTTTCGTGGGTGCTCAGAGTGGTCTGGTAGATATCCAGCTCAATTTCGGGGACCAGTTGAAATAGGGTCC
The DNA here is from genome assembly GCF_004348235.1 of Phoca vitulina. Taxonomy (NCBI): domain Eukaryota; kingdom Metazoa; phylum Chordata; class Mammalia; order Carnivora; family Phocidae; genus Phoca; species Phoca vitulina. The sequence continues at coordinate 4,593,941 of NW_022589754.1, read as the reverse complement.
CCTACTCCTCTGCCATCTTTTCCCCCCATCATCAATAACTACTTTCAATTTAAATGGACTAAATAAACACTTCAGTCCAAAGACATAGGGAGACAGAATGGATTTAGAAAAAAAACAAAAGCAAAAATAAACAAACAAAAACCAAAAAACAAAACACACACACACAAAAAAACCCCAAGACCCATCTATATGTTCTTTGCTAGAGACCCATTTTAGGGTGCTGGGTAGCTCAGATGCTTAAGTGTCTGCCTTTGGCTCAGGTCATGATCCCAGGGTCCTGGGATCAAGTCCCGCATCGGGCTCCCTGCTCAGTAGGGAGCCTGCTTCTCCTTCGGCCCCTCTTTCTCTGTCTCTTAGGAAAAATAAATAAAATCTTAAAAAAAAGACTCATTATAGACCTAAAGTCACCTGCCGATTGAAAGTGAGGCACTGAAGAAACATCTGTCATGGAAATGGATGTCAAAAGAAAGCCAGAGAAGAAATACTTACATCAGACAAAATAGTTTAACAAAAAAATATTAATAGGATAAAAAGAAAAACAATATATGATAATAAAGTAAATAATATGACAAGAAGATATAACAATTATAAATGTGCACCCAAAATAGGAACACCCAGTACATAGAAGAGTAAATAACAAACATAAAGTAACTAATCCATGATAATACAGTAATAGCAGGGGACATTAATACAATACTTACATCAATGGACAGATCATCTAAACAGAAAATCAACAATGAAACAATGACTTTATTTTTTAAAATATTTTATTTATTTATTTGAGAAAGAGAGAGAGCGTGCACAAGTGGGGGGAGGGGCAGAGGAAGATGGAGAAACAGACTCCCTGCTGAGTGCAAGCCCACACAAGTCACAAGGCTCCATCTCAGAATCTTGAGATCATGACCTGAAGCAAAATCAGATGCTTAACTAACTGAGCCACCCAGGATCCCAGTAGCAATGACTTTGAATGAAATACTAGAACACATGAATTTAACAGATACATATGATATTCCATTCTCAAACAACCAGAATACACATTATTTCAAAAACATGGAATATTCTCCAAAATGTATCACATATTAGGCCACAAAACAAACCTCAACAAATTCAAGATTGAAGTCATACCATGCATTGTTTCTGACCACAATGCTATGAAACTAGAAGTCAACCACATACAAACACACACACACACACACACACACACAAAATCTGTAAAGACCACAAGTACATAAACGTTCAATAAAATGCTACTAAAGAATTAATGGGTCAACCATGAAACGAAAGAAGAAATTTAAAAAATACATGGAAAAATTTAAATAAAAACACAATGTTCTAAGACCATTGGAATGCAGCAAAAGCACTTAGAAAAATGAAGTTTATAGCAATAAAGGCCTAAATCAAGACATAAGAAAAATCTCAACCCACCTTACACCTAAAGGAGCTAGACAAAGGACAACAACAACAACAACAGAACATAAATCCAGCAGAAGGAATGAAATAATACAGATTAGTGCAGAAATAAATAATATAGAAACAGAACAAAAATAATAGAACAGATCAATGAAACCAGGAACTCTTTCTTTGAAAAAAAATTGATAAACCTATAGTCAGACATATTAAGATAAAGGAGAAGGCCATCAAATACCTAAAATCATAAATTAGAGAGGAAAAATAACAACAAACACCACAGAAAAACAATTATAAAACATTATGAAAAACTATATGCCAACAAACTGAACAAACTAGAAGAAATGGAAAAATTCCTAGAAACACATAAACTACCAAAACTGAAACAAGAAGAAATAGAAAATTTGAACAGACCAAGAACCAGCAAAGAAATTGAATCAGTAATCAAAAAATTCCCAAAAAACAAAAGTCCAGGACCAGATGACTTCACAGGCAAATTCTACCAAACATTTAAAAAATAGTTAATACTTATTCCCTCAACCTATTCCAAAATAGAAAAGTAAGGTAAACTTCCAAATTCATTGTATGAAGCCAGCATTACCCTGTTGTCAAAACCAGATAAAGACACCACTGAAAAAGAGAACTACTGGCCAATATCCCTGATGAACACAGATGCAAAAACCCCAACAAAATACTAGTAAACTGAATTCAACAAGACATTAAAAAATTATTCACAACAATCAAGTGGGATTAATTGCTGTGTTGCAAAGAACATCCAATATTTGGAAATCATTCAGTGTGATACATCACATCGAGAGAAAAGATAAGAACCATACTATTATTTTTTATTTTTTTTAAATTTTTTTCATGTTTTTACTTAAAATCCTGTTACTTAACATACAGTGTAATATTAGATTCACCTGTACAATATAGTGATTCAATACTTCTCTACACCACCCTTGCTTATCAGAGCAAGTGCATTCTAAACCCCCATCACCCAGCCCCCCATCCACCTCCCCACTGGTAAGAACTAGCTTGTTCTCTATAATTAGGTGTCTGTTTCTTGGTTTCTCTCCTTCACTCTATTTTTTTCTCTTTGCTTATATCCTTTGTTTCTTAAATTCCACATACGAGTGAAATTATATGGTATTTATCTTTCTCTTACTGTATTATTTCACTTATCATAATACTCTCTAGCTCCATCCATGTCATTGCAAATGGCAAGATTTCATTCTTTATGGCTGAGTAATATTTCATTGTGCATGTGTGTGTATACACATGCATACCACATTTTCTTGATCCATTCATCAGCCTATGGACAAATGGGTTGTTTCCATAATTTGGCTATTGTAGGAAAACAACATGGAGGTTCCTCAAAAATATAAGATTGGAACTACCCTATGATCCAACAATTGCACTACTGGATATTTTCCCAAAGAACAGAAGAACAGTAATTCAAAGGGATACATGCACCCATATATTTATTGTAGCATTATTTACATTAGCCAAGAATATAGAAGCAGACAAAGTATCCATCAGTTATGGATAGGAAGAAGTTGGGGGAGGCGTATATCTTTTCAAATTAGTGTTTTTGTGTCCATTGGGTAAATTCCCAGTAGTGGAATTATCGGATCATATGTTATTTCTATTTAATTTTTTGAGGAGCATCCATACTATAGTGGTACAGTGGCTATACCAATTTACATTCCTACCAACTGTCCATGAGGGTTCCTTTTTCTCCACATCATTGCCAACACTTGTTATTTCTTGTCTTTTTGATGTTAGCCATTCCACAGGTGTAAGCTGATATCTCATTGTGGTTTTGATTTGCATTTCCCTGATGATTAGAAAGGAAATTTTAAAACTAACAAAGACCATCTATGGAATACTTATAAGTATCAAGATTGAGAACAAATAAAACATGTCCACTCTCATAACTGTTATTTAACATACTACCAGAAATTCTCCAGACTTTTATAAGACATAACTAAGTAACTACCTACATACCAAATAAATAAATAATACAGTGATTGGAAAACAAGAAATAAAAGTATCCCTATTTGCAAATGATATGATTGTGTAGAAAATTTCAAGTAATTTATAAATAACTGCTCTATATTAAATTATATATAAAAAAGTTGCAGGATAGAAATATTAGCACAAAAAATTCATTTACAGTCACTCAAAAATATGAAATACTTAGATATAAACTCAGCAAAGTATTGTCAGGATCTGTATGCTAAAAATTTACAATATTATAATGAAGAAAATGAAAAATCTAAATAAATGGACAGACATATCATGTTCCTTGGTTAGAAGACTCTATCTAGAAAAGATAACAATTCTCCTCAAATTGATATACTGGTCTAATAAAATTCCTATCAAACCAGCAAGGAATTTTGTAGATTAGACAAGATACTTTTAAAATGTTTAAGAAAAGGCCCTAGAATAGATAAACAATCTTTAAAGAAAAAGAATAGTGGGAAGAAACACTTTACCTAGTTGTAAAACCTTCTACAAAGCTACATTAATTAAGGTGTATAAAAAAAAAAAAAAGCTGTGTGATATTGGTGGAGGGATGGACATATAGATCAACAGAAAAGAGTAGAGAATCCAGAAATAGATCCACACCAATATTCTCAACTAATTTTTTTACAAAATTTAAAAGCAATTCAGTAGAGGAAGTAGACTTTTCAAAATAGGGGGCTGAAGAAATTAGACATCCATAAGAAAAGCAAACGAACCTTGACCTAAGTCTCACATCTTTTACATAAATTAACTCAAATTGGATCACAGACTTAAGTGTTAAATGTAAAACTTAAAATTTAGAAAAAAAAAACAGGAAAAAACTTTAGCTTCTAGGGCTAGGAGAAAATGTCTTAGACTTATTATCAAAACCACGATCCATTAAATTAAAAATTGATATATCATAACCACAAAAATTTAAAACTTTTGCTCTCCAAAAGACCTCATGAAGAGATGAAAAGACAAGATACAGGCTGAAAAAAATATTTGCAATCCACATATCCAACATAGGATGAATATATAGAATATATCAAAAAAATTTTCCATACTCCAAAGTATCTAAACAAGTCCAATTAGAAAATAGACAAAAGTCATGAACAGATACTTCACCCAAGAGAGTGTCACAATGACCAAAAATAAATTGCATGTCAACTTCGTTTGGAGTAAGTATGTTAGGTGTTCTCTGGTTTCTTAGTATAAGATATTGTTTTCCAAGTACTTTAATATAGCATCAAGAATTTCAATTTTGGACCACCTCCAAGGGAACCTAAACATATAGATAAACATCTATAATGTTCTTTCACTTAGGGCAGGTCTCTTAACACCACAGAGGGCTTTAGAGTAAGGTATGAGTTCTTTCCTCAAAAATTATTTTTACCTGAGGAGAAAAGTATGAATCTGTAGAATAAATTATCAGACCAGTAACAAACCCGCAATATTAAAAAAGGAAACAAAATTCCACAGGGTAAAATAGAAAAATTATACAATCCAGAGGCCCTCTGTTGTGGTTATAGCAAATCTCCATCACATTAAGTAAAGGAACTATAATCACCTTGTAAAAATATATTTATTTGCCATTAGTTAATAAATATTTAGCTTTTTAAATATGTATATTATGTCCTAAAATATGGTTAATTGGTAATGGTATATTGGTTTATGTTTTTCAAATAAAATAAAATTATGGAAAACAGCTATTCAGAGCTTGAGACCATAGCTCCAGACATTATTGTTCACCTAGTAGCAACTCATGAGATTTACAGTAATAACATCTAAGAAGAAAAATTAGTCTATAGAATGTAGCTTTGCACACCCAAACCAAAAATATATTGGGAAATGTTATATTTTCAACTTCTGAGTTGTGTTGAATTAAAAAATCATAAATTGTATAGCATTTTATTTAGTTATAATTCTCACAGTATAGTCAAATAATGCCAAATATATGGTAGATGAAATACATTATTATAAATGAGAAGATATTGCCAAACGAATTTTGGAAGTTACAAGGAGTGTTAAAAGAAACTACCTATTCAGATGTAAGCCAGATGGAATTTCTAAGCTTTAATTCAAAAAGTCCCATCTCTTGTGTTCATGATAGTCTTTCCACATTAATCTCAAAGACCCTACCTACCAACAAAAGAATTCTAAACCTTGAATGAAATGTTTGAAGTAAGTGCTTCCAATGGTTGAGAGCTCTTGCATCCAAAATGCCTAAGCCCCTCAGCCTGGACAGCTGAACAGCAGTTTTTGTGAGGAGATCTCTTCATTAATAATTAACAGAAAGTACTGCAATCAAGTCAGAAAACCTCTCACAGCTCCAGTGTCACTGAAAGGGCACTTTGGCACTGTTTTCCTTAGTAGGCTAATAAAATGGGAATTTGTAGGTTATGAGATTGGTGCTACCTTAAGTGGATCTTGTATTGTTTGGTATACAAAAGTAGTTTTATTACATTTTTCTGCCTGCCATTTCTAGCTAAAGTTCCATGATCAGATTAGGATAGCAGGAAAGCACTACATTTAAAAAGTCTTTGTAGGTGGAGATACTTATCAAATTCTTTGTTTTTTCTCTATAGGTTGAACATAATATATAACTTTTTTGCCTAATTAAAGCTTTGTTAATGCAAATGTGCACTTTGGGGAATTTCTGAAGCAGGTTTAGCATGAACAAAATTGTGAATAGAAAACTTTTGTTTTTGGTGGCTTCCATCTCATCTTTCAGTGACCTTCCTTGCCTTTTCCCAACCCTCATCAAAACACTAAAGACTCAAGCCCTTCATGTGGCCTTTCAGCATTCCAGGCTTTTTCACAGTCCCATCTACTAAGCTTTCTTTCTTAAAAACCAATTTGTATTGCAGACTTTTCATTCATCCAATTGCCTCCCAAATTTTATTTCTCTTTATGTTCTCTTCCTGCTCCAATCTTTACTAGTTAATTTGATAAACTCATTCAACTACTATATAATGAGGGGCAGATCAAAATGTTTGTATTTAAACAAGACACCCAGAGGTCAAATATTTTAAGTACAAAAATATTTTCATGGAAATATACTAGTGTGGAAGATAGTGGAAAGACAAGTTCTGTTGTGTCCTTCAAATCACACATGTAATCATCTGCCTTCATACAAACATATCACCAATAGTCCTTTAATACTGTGATATTCTCAAAAACTTCAAATTCCCAAGGCAAATATTTTATTTAATGTCACAGTTTGTTTTACTTTGCAAAGTCTGTAAATCAAAACCATTACACAAAGAGAAAAAATAACCAAGATATTTATAATTTTCCCTATAAGAATAGGGAAAATTTATAGAATGCAAAGATGACCAAAAAGAACAATCCCAGGCAGCTCTCAGACAATTCTATCACTTTGTTAGGGTTTATAGACTATGTACATACCCATGATTTTATTTGACCATCACAAAAACCCTATGACACAGGCATGACATAAATATTATTGTGTAATTTTACAAATGAATGTATGACAAAGAAAAGTTAATAATTTGTCCAAAATATTATAGGGAGTTACAGCACAAAATATCTGACACATAGTCTAATGTCTTATCCAATATAATTATGTTTCCTGGCTAAATTTTTTCAAGCCAAGTTTTGACGTTTACTTTTCTTGAAGAACTTTCAACTACCAGTAATTCTTGTATCAATTTTTAAAATCAGATCACAGCTTTTATAATTATTTTTTGTTAATTTAATGTTATTTTATCTTAATTCCAGGATAGATAACAGTGTTCTTTAGTTTCAGGTGTGCAATATAGTGATTGAACTATTTCGTACATCACCCAGTGCTCATCAACACAAGTGCAATCCTTTTTATTTTTTGAGATGTTTTATATATTTTATTTTCATTCTGAGTCTTCAAAATCTGGTGGGCATTTTACATTTTTGGAACATCTTAATCCAGACACTAAATTTTCATCTGAAACCCTTGCTCTGTATTTAGATTTCATCAAAATTTATGGTTGAAAAAGTAGATTTACATACTTGTTTTTCCCACAGAATGTTTTTCAGTAACTGAATGAAAAACCATTTTCCATAATAGGAATATTTTTAAATAAAAATAATATTTTTAGAATGATTGATATGACTTTTATTTTTGTAATTTTAAACAAAACTGATTTTATTTATTTCAATTTCTTTTTTAATGTAAATTTTACTTAGTTAACATACAGTGTAATACTGGTTTCAAGAGTAGAATTCAAAAATTTATCACTTACATACAACACCCAGTGCTCAACACAAGTGCCTTCTTTAAAACCCATCATACATCTAGTCCATCCACCACCCACCTCCCTCCATCAACCCTCAGTTTGTTCTCTATCATTATGACTCTCTTATGGTTTGTTTCCCTATCTCCTTTTTTTTCTTTTTCCCCTGCCCATATGTTCATCTCTTTTCTTCCCTAAATTCCACATATGAGTAATATCACATAGTATTTGTCTCTCTCTGACTTATTTCATATATATATATATATATGTATCTCCCCAAACTTCGCTATCCATTCATCAGTTGAGGGGCATTTGGGCTCTCTCTATAAATTTGCTATTGCTGATAATGCAGCTATAAAAATCAGGGTGCATATACCCTTTTGAATCTGTATTTTTGTACTCTTTGGGGAAATAACTAGTAGTATAATTGTTGGATCATAGCTTAGTTCTATTTTTAACGTTTTGAGGAAACTCCATACTGTTTTCCAGAGTGGCTGCCCCAGTTTGCATTGTGACCAACAGTGCAAGAATGTTCCCCTTTCTCCGCATCCTTGTCAACACTTGTTGTTCTCTTGTTAATTTTAGCCATTTAGACAGGCGTGAGGTGGTTTCTCATTGCGGTTTTGATTTGTATTGCCCTGATGATGACTGACCTTAAGCATCTTTTCATCTGCCTGTTAGGCAGATGTTTTCTTTAAAAAAAGTGTCTATTCATGTCTTCTCTCCATTTCTTAACTGGATTATTCATTTTTTGGGTGTTGAGTTTGATAAGTTCTTTATAGATTTTGGATACTAACCATTTATCAGATAAAAAAAAATTTCCCATTCTGTAGGCTGCCTTTTAGTTTTGTTGATTCTTTCCTTTGCTGTGCAGAAGCTTTACCTTGATGAAGTCCCAATAGTTCATTTTGCTTTTGTTTCCCTTGCCTCCAGAGACATGTCTAGTAAGAAGTTGCTACAGCCAAGGTCAAAGAGATTGCTGCCTATGTTCTCCAATAGGATTTTGATGGTTTCTTGTCTCACATGTAAGTCTTTCATCCTTTTTCATTTATTTGTGGGTATGGTGTAAGAAAGAGGTCCAGGTTCTTCTGTATGTTGCTGACCAGTTTTCCCAACATCATTTGTAGAAGATACTGTCTTTTTTCCTTTGGATATTGTTTCCTGTTTTGTCAAAGATTAGTTTACCATAAAGTTGTGGGTCCATTTTGGTGTTCTCTATTCTGTTCAATTGATCAATGTGTCTGTTTTTGTGCCAGTACCATACTGTCATGATGGCTACAACTATGTAATATAACTTGAAATCCAGAATCGTGTTGCCTCCTTTTTTTTTTTTTTTTTTCAGTGTTGCTTTAGCTATCTGGGGCCTTTGTAGTTCCATACAAATTCTAGGAATTTTTTTTTTCTAGCTCTATGAAAAAATGCTGTTGGTGTTATGATAGGGATTGCATTAAATGTGTAGATTGTTTTGGTGAGTATAGACCTCTTAGCAATGTTTGTTCTTCCAATCCATGAGCATGGAATGCTTTTCAATTCTTGGTGTCCTCTTAAAATTCTTTTATATGTGTTCTATAGCTTTCAGAGTATAGATCTTTTAACTCTTTAGTTAGGTTTATTCCTAGCTATCTTATTTTTGGGGGCACAATTACAAATGGGATTGATTCCTTGATTTATCTTTCTGCTGCTTCTTTATTGGTGTACAGAAATGCAACAGATATCTGCACATTGATTTTATATCCTACAACTTTGCTGAATTCATGTATTAGTTCTAGCAATTTTTTGGTGGAGTCTTTCAGGTTTTCTACATAGAGTATCATGTCATCTGCAAAAAGTGAAAGTGTGACATCTTCCTTGCCAATTTGGATGCCTTTTGTTTCTTTTTATTGTCTGATTGTTGAGTCTAAGACTTCTAGTACTATATTAAACAGTAATCGTGAGGTGAACATCCTCTTATTCCCGACTGTAGGGGAAACGCTTTTCATTTTTCCCCATTGAGGATGATATTTACTGTGGGTCTTTCATATATGGCCTTTATGATGCTGAGGTATGTTCCATCTATCCCTACTTTGTTGAGGGTTTTTGTCAAGAATGGATGTTGTGTTTTGTCAAATGTTTTATTTTTTTTTCTGCATCTATTTACAGGATCATATGGTTCTTACCCTTTCTCTTATTAATGTGGTGTATCACATTGATTGATTTGAGAATATTGAAACACCCCTGCAGCCCAGGAATAAATCCAACTTGATCATGGCTTATAATGCTTTTACTGTACTGTTGGATTTGACTTGCTAGTATCTTGTTGAGAATATATGCATCTGTATTCTTCAGGGATATTGGTCTGTAATTCTCCTTTTTAGTGGGGTCTTTGGTTTGGGAACCAAGGTAATGCTTGCTTTGTAGAATGAGTTTGGAAATTTTCCTTCCATTTCTGTTTTTTGAAACAGAGAATTACAGGAATTAACTCTTCTTTAAATATCTGGAAGAATTTCCCTGGGAAGCCATCTGGCACAGGACTTTTGTTAGTTGGAGATTTTCGATTATTGATTCAATTTATTTGCTGGTTATGGATCTGTTCAAATTTTCTATCTCTTCCTGTTTTTTCAATTTTGGTAGTTTGTAAGTTTCTAGGAATTTGTCCATTACTTCCATATTGCCTAGTTTGTTGGCATATAGTTTTTCATTGTGTTATCTTATAATTGCTTGTATTTCTGTGGTGTTGTTTGTGATCTCTCCTCTTTCATATGGCATTTTATCTATTTGGGTTCTTCCTTTTTTCTTTGTATAAGTCTTGCTAGGGTTTTATCATTTTTATTAATTCTTTAAAGGAATGGCTCTTAGTTAATTACTGTCTATGTTCTTTCCCATTTATTCAAATTATATACCTCCTTCAGAATTTGGCTCAAGTCTTTCTTGGCTGAAGAATTATTAGGTAAGTTCCACTCAGATTGCTCTAAACTTTTCCTGAACTCTCAAAGTAATTCTTAGATGAATCATACTCAGCTTATCCATTGAAGATATGTTTCTATGATTTTTTTTAAAGATTTTATTAATTTATTTGAGAGAGAGTGAGAGAACATGATCATGAATGGAGGGGCAGAGAGAAAGGGAGAGGGAGAAGCAGACTTCCTGCTGAGCAGGGAGCCTGATGCAGGGCTCAATCCCAGGATCCTGGGATCATGATCTGAGCCAAAGGTAGACACAACCAACTGAGCCACCCAGGTGCCCAAACTGAAATGCTGTATCCATTAACTGGTAAATCATTCCCCTCCCCCATCAGCCCCAGGAAACTACTTTTATACTTTCTCTATATAAATTTGACTGCTCAAGGTGCCTCATATAATTGGAATCATACAATATTTGTTCTCGTGGCTGACTTACTTGACTTAGCATACTGTGTTTGAAATCCATCCGTATTGTAGTATGTGTCAAAATTTCATTCTTTTTAAAGAATGAATAGTATTCTATTGTATGTGTAAACCACATTTTTCTCATCCATTTATACATCACTGGAAATCTGGGTAGTTCCACATTTTGGTTATTGTGGGTAATGCTGTTATAGAACATTAGTGTACAAATACCTGTTCTACTTTTTGCTTTTGACTATTTTGTATATATACCCAAAGAGGAATGGCTAGATCATAGAATAATTCTATGTCTAACTTTTTGTGGAACTGCTATGCTGTTTTCCAAGGAAACTGCACCATTTTAATTACTTACCAACAGTGCACAAGTGTTTCAATTTCCCTAAATCCTTTTCAATGCTTGTTTCTGGTTTTTTAAATAAGAGACATCCTAATGCGTGTGAAATGATATCACATTGTCATTTTGATTTACTCTCCCCTAATGCTTAGTGATATTGAGCATCTTATTATATATTTATTAATCATCTCTATATCATCTGTAGAGAAATGTCTATTCAAGTCTTTGCCCATTTCTTCTTTATTTTATTGAAGTGTAATTAACATAATGTTATATTATTTTCAGGTGTATAATATCATAATTCAACAATTCTATACAATACACAGTCCTCATCAAGATAAGTGTATTGTCCCCCTTTATGTATTTCACCCCTCCCACCACCTACCTTCTATCTGGCAGCATCCAGTTCTCTATATTTGAATCTATTTTTTTCTCTCTTTTTTTGTGTTTAATTTCTAAATTCCACATATGAGTGAAATCATATGGTATGCGTCTTTCTCTCATTGACATATTTCATTTAACATTAAACCCTCTAGCTCTATCCATGTTATTGCAAATGACAAGAATTTATTATTTTTTATGGCTGGGTAATTTCTATTATCTATATTCAATATCAATTATGTATTATCATATATAATAATATTGTATAAATATTAATAATATGAAATATAAAATAAAAATATAAAAATATTTTTCACCTCTTCTTTATCCATGTATCTATGGATGAACATGGGTTGTTTTTGTATCTTGGCTATTGTAAAAAATATAAACATAGGAGTATATGTATCTTTTTGTTTTAGTGTTTACTCTTTCTTTGGGCAAATACCAATTAGTGGAATTACTGTATCATATGCTAATTTTGTATGTTATTTATCCTTTATGTATTTATCCTTTATCCTGGTTAAGATTGAGCCACCCAGGCACCCCTATAATCTTCCCTCCTAGGACACCTTTTTCTGCATCCTGAACATACTGTTTTTCACAGTGGCTACACCAATTTGCATGCCTACCAATGGTGCATGAAAGTTCTTTGTATTCCCATATCTTTGCCAACACTTATTTCTTATGTTATTGTTGCTATCAAGACAGGCTTATGGTGATATCTCATGTGTTTTTGATTAGCATTGCCTTGATGATTAGTGATGCTGAGCATCTTTTCATGTCCTGTTGTTCATCAGTATGTTTTCTTGGGGAAAAAAAAGTCTATTCAAGTCCTCTGCCCATTTTTAATCAAAGTTTTATTTTTGTGTGTGGGAGGTTGAATTGTACAAGTTCTTTTTTTTTAAGATTTATCTATTTGAAAGGTAGAGAGAGAACATGGTGGGTGAAGGCACAGAGGGAGAGGGAGAGAGAGTCTTAAACAGACTCTGTGCTGAGTGTGAGCCCAACGTGAAGCTTGATATCATGACCCTGAGATCATGACCTGAGGCAAAACCAAGAGTCAGTCACTTAACTGACTGTGCCACAAGGGACTTCAAATTGTACTAGTTCCTTTTATATTTTGGATATTAATCCCTTATTGGTTATATCATTTACAAATATTGTCTTTCATTCAGTAGGTTGCCTTTTTGTTTTGTTGATGATTTCCTTTGTTGTGCAAAAGCTTGTTATTTTGATCTAGTCCCATTAGTTTAATATTGTTTTGGTTTCTATTGCTTGAGAAGAAATATATAGAAAAAAATATTTCTACTGCTAATGTCAAAGAAATGACTGCCTGTTTTCTACCAGAAGTTTTATGGTCTCATATTTAATCCATGTTGAGTTTATTTTTCTTTATGGTGTAAGTGGCCCAGTGTCATATTTTGTACATTTAGCTGTCCAGTTTTCCCAACATCATTTATTGAAGAGACCATCTTTTCATTGTATATTCCTGACTTATTTGTCATTGATTTTGAAAGAGTGGGTTTATTTCTTGGTTCTCTGCACTATTCCACTGATCTATGAGTCTGTTTTTTGCCAGCACCATACTGTTTTAGCTACTACATATTCGTAGTATATCTAGAAATCTGAGATAGTGATGCCATCATCTTTGTTGTTTCTCAAGATCACTTTGGCTACAAGGGTTCTATTGTGGATTCACACAAATTTTAGGATTATTTGTTCTACCTCTGTGAAAAATGTTGGTATTTTGACAGAGATTGCACTGAATCTATAGATTTCTTTGGATAGTATGGACATTTTAATATTAGTTATTTAAATTTGGGAGCTTGGAATATCTTTCCATTTGTTTCTGTCATCTTCAGATTCCTTCATGTTTTATAGTTTTTGAATTATAGGTCTTTCACTTCCTTCATTTAGTTTATTCCTAGGTAATTTTTTGTGCAATTGTAAATTAGATGCTATTCCTAATTTTCCTTTCTGTTATTTCATTATATGTGTATAGAAATGAAAGAGATTTTCATATATTAATTTTGTAGCCAGTGAATTTACTAAATTCATTTTTCAGGTCTTGTTTTTTGGTGAGTTTTTAGGGTTTTCTATATATAGTATCATGTCATTTGCAAATAGTGGAAGCTTTACTTCTTCCTTGTAAATTTGGATGTCCTTTATTTCATTTTTTGTCTGATTGCTGATCATGGACTTCCAGTGCCCTGTTGAATAATAGTGGTGAGAATGTACATCTTTGTCTTGGTTCCTGATCTTAGAGGAAAAGTTCTGTTTTTTATCATTGAGTATGATGTCAGCTGTGGGTTTTTCATGTATTGCTTTCAATGTTGAGATATGTATCATTTAAACCTAAGTTGTTAACAATTTTTATAAAAAAGGATGTTGTACTTTGTCAAATGCTTTTCTGGATCTATAGAGATGATCACGTGATTTTTTTCTCATTAATGTGATGTAGCAAGTTGATTGATTTGTGAATATTGAACATCCCTGGAATTAATCCATCTTGATCATTGTGAATATTTTTTTAATATATTATTGGATTCAACTTGTTAGTATTTTGTCAAGAATTTTTGCATCTATGTTCAGAGACATTAACTTGTAGTTTTCTTTTTTGTATTATTTTTTTCTGGTTTTGGTATCTGGGTATTGGTGGTCTTGTAAAATAAATTTTGAAACTTTTCTTCTATTTTTTGGAATAGTTTTTGAAGTATTAACGCTTCTTTAAATGCTTGGTAGAAATCACCTATGAAGCCATCTCTTCATGGACTTTTGTTTGTTGGGAGTTCTTTATTACTGATAAAATTTTATAGCTAGTAATTGCTCTGTTCAAATTTTCTATTTCTTCTTGATTCAGCTTGATAGGTTATATGATTTTAGGAAATTATTCATTTCTTTTAGGTTGTCCTATTTGTTGGCATATAATTCTTCATTGTATTCTCATAATCTTTTGTATTTCTGTGGTGTCAATTGTTATTTATCTTTCATTTGTGATTTTATTGCATTCTCTCTTTTTTCTTGATAAGTCTGCCTAAAAGTTTATCAATTTTGTTTATCTCTTCAAAGAACCAGATCCTGGTTTCATTGTTCTGTTCTATTGTTTTATTTGTTTATTTATTTATTTATAATCTATTATTTCTTTCCTTCTACTGGCTTTGGGCTTTGTTCTTCTTTTTCTGCTCCTTTGATGTAAGGTTGAGTTATTTATTTGAGCTTCTTCTTGTATTTTTTCAGGTAGGATTGTACTGCTATAACCTTTCCTCTTATTTATTTTTTGAAGATTTTATTTATTTATTTGACAGAGAGAGAAAGAGCACAAGCAGGGGGAGCAGCCAAGGGAGAGGGAAAAGTAGGCTCCCCGTTTAGCAGGGAGCCTGAGATGGGGCTTGATCCCAGGACCCTGGGATCATTACCTGAGCTGAAGGCAGATGCTTAATTGACTGAGCCACCCACGCACCCCTATAATCTTCCCTCCTAGGACACCTTTTTCTGCATCCTGAATCTTTTGGACTGGTGTGTGTGTGTGTGTGTGTGTGTGTGTTTATTTATTTATTTATTTATTTGAGAGAGAGAGAGAGCACGAGCTGGGGATTGGGGGGAGGGCCAGAGGGAGAGGGAGAAACAGACTCCCTGCTAATCAGGGAGACTGACACGGGGCTCAATCCTAGGACCCTGAGATCATGACCTGAGCCAAAGGCAGATGCTTAACCAGCCTGGTTAAGATTGAGCCACCCAGGTGTCCCTGGACTGTTTTCATTTTCATTTGCATTTACACATTTTTTTATTTCTTCTTTGGTTTCTTGGTTGACCCATTCATTTTTTAGTAGCATGTTATTTATCCTTTATGTATTTGTGTTATTTCCATTTTTTTCCCTTGTGATTGATTTCTAGTGTCATATAATTATGGTTCAAAATATGCATTATATGATTTCAGTATTTTTGAATTTATTGAGGTGTGTTTTGTGACCTAACATGTGATCTATTCTGGAGAATTTTCCATGTGTACTTGAAAAGAATGTGTATTCCGTTATTTGGGAATGGAATGTTCTGACTCTATCTGTTAGGTCCTTCTGGTCCAAAGTGTTATTTAAAGCCACTGTTTCCATGTTAATTTTCTGTCTGGATGATCTACCCATTGATATAAGTTTTATATTAAAGTCCCTTACTACTATTGCATGACTGTCAACTTCTTCCTTTATGTCTGTTCACAGTTGCTTCATGTATTTAGGTGCTCCCACATTGAGTGCATAACTATTTGCAATTGTTATATCCTTTTCTTGTATTATTTCCTTTATCATTATGTAGTGTCCTTCTTTATCTCTTGTTAGTCTTTTTTTAAAGTCTATTTTGTCCAATCTATGTATTGCTGTCCAAACTCTTTTTGCTTCCATTTACATGGTAAATATATTTCTATCCTTTCATTTTCAATCTGCATGTATCTCTAGGTCTGAAATGAGTCTCTTGTAGGCTGAATGTAGGTGGATCTTGTATTATTATTATTATTATTATTATTATTCATTCAGTCACCCTCTGTCTTTCATTGGAGCACTGAGTTCATTTTGTTTTAATTATTGATAGATATGTCATTGCAATTCTGTTACTCATTTATGTTTGTTTTTGAAGTTCTCCAATCTTTTTCTTCTTCACTTTCGTTCTTTGTGGTTTGATGGCTTTCTTTAGTGTTATGCTTGGATTCCTTTTTCTTTTTTTGTGCATCTATTATAGATTTTTTATTTATGGTTACCATTAAGTTCACATCTTATGCATATAGCATCTATATTAAGTTGATGGTTACTTAAGTTTGAACCTATTCTAAAAGCACTACATTTTTACTGCCCTGTCTCATATTTTATATATATATATATATATATATATATATATATATATAATACTTTATATCCTTTTATTTTGTGAATTATTTGACTGGTTTTTATATGTATAATTGATTTTACTGCTTTTGTGCTTTAACTTCCATACTGGTTTTATGAGACATGAATCTACCACTTTTATTCGATGTTTGGATTTACCTGTGAATTTTTTCCTTTCATAATTTTCTTACTCCTGATTATGGCTTTTTTTTTTCTCTCAAAGAATTTACATGTCAGTAAATTTCTTGTAAGTCTGGTTTAGCGGTGATCAACTCTTTAACTTTTATTTATCTGGAAAACTTTTTATCTCTTATTCTGAATGACAATCTTGCCAGATAGATTATTCTTGGTTGCAGGTTTCTTTCTTTGAATATATCATCCCAATTCCTGCTGTCATGCAGATTCTGCTGAAAAGTCATCTGATAAGGGGGGTTTCCCTTTTATGTGACTGTTTTCCTTTCTCTTGATACTTTTAAAATTCTTCGTTTACCACTGCTTTCACCATTTTAATTATAATGTGTCTTAATGTGGACCTCCTTGGGTTACAATTGCTGGGGGCAATCTGTGCATCCTATATCTGGATATCTGTTTACTTGCACAGGTTAGGGAAATTGTCACCTATTATTTCGTCATATAAATTTTCTGGTTCTGATGAACAGGGGATATTGCATAGTAGGGCACTACAGGACTTCTTCTTCATTAGGCCACTTACTTTCAAGATCAGCAGATGTAGCTGATTTTCCTAATACATAGAAACAAACATTTTGCTTTAGACAAAATGAGGAGACAGAGGAATTTGTCCCAAATGAAAGAATAGGACAAAATCACAGCAACATTGCTAAGTGAAATGGAAATAAGCAATTTGCATGATAAATAATTCAAAGTAATGATCATAAAGATATTCACTGGACTTTAGAAAATAGTGGAGGATCTCAATGAGAATTTCAAGACATAGAAAATATAAAGAACCAGCCAGAGATGAAGAACCCAATAACTGAAAAATATATATACTAGAGTAAATAAAGAGTAGATTAGAAGATGAAGAACAGGGGCACCTGGGTGGCTCAGTCGTTAAGCGTCTGCCTTCGGCTCAGGTCATGATCCCAGGGTCCTGGGATCGAGCCCCGCATCGGGCTCTCTGCTCCGTGGGAAGCCTGCTTCTCCCTCTCCCACTCCCCCTGCTTGTGTTTCCTCTCTCACTGTGTCTCTCCCTGTCAAATAAATAAATAAAATCTTTAAAAAAAAAAAAAAAAAAAAGAAGATGAAGAACAGATCAGTGACCTCGAAGAGTGGGTAATGGAAGCACCCAAACTGATCATCAACAAACAAACAACAACAAAACAAATAATAAAATAAAATAAAGACAATAGGTTAAGGGAACTCAGCCATATCATCAAGCATAAGAACATTAGTTTTAAGGGTCCCAGAAGGAGAACAGAGAGAGAAGGGGGCAGAAGATTTACTTATTTATGTGGGTTGCATGTGCCATGCTATTGTGGCTGAGTCACATTTTCCCTTAGTCTAGTCATCTGCAATGGTCAACTTTGCCTGTTATAGTTGCACCAAGCAGGGTTTGGTCTTTGTTCTATTAAGGGGCCTGTCTGGGGCTACTGCAGGTTCATAGTTGGGCAGTGTCATCATTTGGATCAGATGCCTACCCTCAGGCTATCTGCCAAGGCTTAGCTACATGGATCTGCAGGGTGCTTTCCCTGCCTTGTCCCCTGAGAGGCTTTCATTGGTGGGTGAGGCTGGCAATCATAGGAGATGCCTACGTCCTATCTGTTTGCAATAGCTGCAGTCACACTGATCCTCAGGGCACTCTCTCTTCACTGTTATAAAATTCAACTGCTGGGACTGTGGGTGCCCTTTTGTGTGTAGTTATCTTTCCCTCTCCCCAGGGCAGGAGTCACTTTGGAGTGGTGTGGGTCCCTGCCTGGGCTGCTTGCAGGGTATGTCAAGGCAGGAACCACTTTGGAGACAAGCCTATTCAGTGAGACCGGTTGGATGAAGTGGATCCCCAAAAGAATCTGGTGGTGGGGCATGTGGTGCAACGAGATAGGTAGAGAGTGTTGGCACTGGTTCCTGCAACTGTTTTGCTATCCAAGCTGTGATGGGAGTGGAAATATGGCACCCATAAGCTCTTTTGTTCTTGGAGAGGTCTTCTAAAGATACCTGCCCCTCCAGTGCATATTCTGAAATTAGTAAGTCAATCTCCTTCATATATCCCCCAGGTGTATTCAACTGTTGCTTCACTGCTGTATCTCAGCCAGGTTGTTAGCTGACTCTTTAAGGACAGGGATTCAGTTTCCTATAGACCTCTGGCTCTCCAGGAGCTAAGCTTATATTTACTTATTTGAGAGAGAGAAAGAAAGAGAGAGAGAGGGGTGCCTGGGTGGCTCAGTCGTTAAGCCTCTGCCTTCGGCTCAGGTCATGATCCCAGGGTCCTGGGATCGAGCCCCACATCGGGCTCTCTGCTCTGCGGGGAAGCCTGCTTCTCCCTCTCCCACTCCCCCTGCTTGTGTTCCCTCTCTCACTGTGTCTCTCTTTGTCAAATAAATAAAATCTTTAAAAAAAAAAAGAGAGAGAGAGAGAGAGCATGAGCAAGGGGGAAGGTCAGAGGGAGAAGCAGACTCCCCCTTGAGGGAGCCTGGCACAGGCTTGATCCCAGTACCCCGAGATCATAACCTGAGCTGATGGCAGACACAACCGACTGAGCCACCCAGCTTCCCTAACCTGTTTATTAAAAAGAAAAAAAAAATAAATGATTTTATTTATTTGAGAGAGGGAGAGAGAAAGAGAGAGAGCACGAGTGGGAGGGACAGAGGGAGAGGGAGAGAGAATCTCAAGGAGACTCCATGTTGATCCTGGAGCCTGATGCAGGACTCTATCTAACTACCTTGAGATCATGACCTGATTTGAAATCAAGAGTCCGACACTTAACCGACTGCACCACCGGGGCACCCCTAAGCCTGCTGACTCTAAAGAACCTGTAAAAACTCTTGAAGTTACAACCCAGTGGTTTTCAAAGCCAAATGTTATAGCAATTTGTCTTCCCCGTGTGGGTCCTCTGTGCTTGGTATGGGGTCCCATCCTTTTGCTTCTCCTTGTTTGTGGTGTCCCTCCCATTGGTGGTTAGTGTTGCTGGGGTTTGGTTCCCAACTCAGTCTCTTCCCCTCTTATTATTTTTTTAATGTGTCCTCCTCTCTATGATTAACTGTGGAAAAATCTATTTTTCCAGGCTTTGGGTCCTTTTCTGAGTTAGTTTCACTGATGTGTCTATTATCTTGGTATGTCCCTGTGATGAGGTGAACTCAGGATCTTCCACTCCATCTTCTTCCTTTGCCTATTTTTAATTGGGTTTTTCCTTTTTTTTCTTATGGGGTCGTAGGACCTCTTTATATCTTCTGGATGTTAGTTCCTTATCAATTAGATAATTCTCAAATATTTTCCCCCATTTTGTGTGTCATTTTTTCACTCTGTTGATATACTTTGATGAACTTTTTTTTTAATTTTAATGAAGTCCAAGTTATCTATTTTTACTTTTGTTGCTTCACATTGCTTTTTACTCCTCAAAACATTTGGGTTTATTCTTGGTACTTGACACATATTGGAATTAAGTTCAAATAAATATCATTGCTACCTTTCTACTGAGTTATATTTTTACATTATCATCCAAAACAACATTGGCATATCCAACGTAAATTATCACAAGCATCTCTAATATCCTAATGTTCACATATTAAAACTTTTGCATTTGCTCTAAATATTTATATCAAACAGATATTTCTAGAGTGTCATTACCTTTTTGATCAAACAACATGCAATTTATTACATATGAGAAAATTAGGAATAATTGAGAGAAATAAAAATGTTACAGGGCAATAAAATGCCTGCACCTACCAATAAAGAAAACATTAATCTAGAATTAGGAGTATAAATTCTCAATTGATGAAACTGACTGCAACATAGAAATGGAAAACACATTAATTAATTCAAATAGCTAATTTTGTTAGCTGTGGAAGCTTATGTAGTTCAATATATTTAGCATTTAGATGATTATCTCATATATTATATAGTTGGCAGTTTTCAATCACAGCAAGTGACATTTTTTTAGATACATAATGGGCAAAGAATTTCTATGTCAGGAAATGTGTAAGGTACTATCTGAGTGAGAGGTTGTCTAGGTAAAGGAAGAAAGTACAATCTCTTTTCTTGGGCAAATATTTTTTTTTATTATGTTATGTTAATCACCATACATTACATCATTAGTATTTGATGTAGTGTTCCATGATTCATTGTTTGCATATAACACCCAGTGCTCCATGCAGAACATGCCCTCTCTAATACCCATCACCAGGCAATACCCATCACCAGGCTAACCCATCCTCCCACCCCCCTCCCCTCTAGAACCGTCAGTTTGTTTTTCAGAGTCCATAGTCTCTCATGGTTCATTTCTCCCTCCGATTTCCCCCCGTTCTTGGGCAAATATTTTATCTGTTCTTTTGTAATTGTATGTTTGCCTTGTTACACTATTACATACTCAGAACTTCACACAATGTATGGCACATATTGGGACTTAAGCGTTTGAACAAATGCATAACTAAGAAAGCTACATAGTGTATTGGAAAGAGTGTAACCTCAGTTCAAATATCAAGCACTCATTGCATCTTTCAATGTTGGGTTAAAAAGAATGGCATGAATTGCTCCAAGTACACAGGAATGTCTGAGCAAGTAGTAAGGAGACAAACTAACCTCAATAACAGCAAACAGAGCAGCTGACATTGTTGTTCCTGGAAAAAAGACATTCAACTGGTTTGTTCTTCTGGAAAAATGTAAAAGCTAGAATTAACATAAAACATTAAAATCCAAAATATTATTTCAGCATGTAATCAACAAACATATTGACATAATTTTAATTCTTATACAAATTCTTTGAAATTTGTTATATTTTACACTTATAGCACAAACCAATAGAGACAAGTCACATTTCAAGTGTTCAATATCCACATATGTCTAGTGGCTATCATACTGGACAACTCTTTAGAAGAAATAGTGTACAAATATCAAGAAACAGTAAGGTAGATTTTTTTTCTATTTTTATGCAATTACCTGAAAGATATATTGTTAAATGGAAGAGGCAAATAATAGAGGAATGAGGCTGGTAGAACTTGTACTAAAAATGTGTGCTGGTGTGTTTGCTTAAATATACAGATTATTTCTGTGAAGTGACAAAGAAATAGATTACTGTGGCTTCCTTGAAGGAGGAGATCTAGGTGGCTATAGCACAAAGAGTGGGAAGGAAGACTTATTTTTACTTTATGCCCTTCTGAATTTGAATTTATGTGAATGCATTAGCAATAAAAATAATACAAGAACTACTTCTCTACCCATGGGGAAAATCTTTTACATTGTGATATTTAAGTAGATATATTGGCTTAAAATATAATTTGCTTCATAAAGAGTTTAAATAAATCTATGGCCAGCAGAACTGTAATAGCCTATCAGAAAATATGGGTGTTTTGGTATACAGTAGTACCCGTGTTGCAATCTAACAAAGCTTTTGCCTTTACTCTCAGTGACAGAAGTTTATACAGATATAGGGTCTAACTCAATATGTGCTTCTTATGTTAATATTGTTAAAGTGGTCCTTTGTTTCAGGCAGCTATATTTCCATAAACAAATCAATCTTGGCATAGAAAAGGTATGGAGTGATTTCTACTTGTACAGCAATTGAGATAATTATGCAAAAGCACGGCGTGCTATGCAAAGATACTATTTAAGATACTATTATTATAATCATTACTGGCAAGTGGTGAAATCAAGACCTCTTGCTCTATCCATGAAGTTGTTCCATCTGGCTGCTCTTGGTCATTCTCTTAGGTATCAGGTTTTTTGTTTTTGTTTTTAGTAGGTTTCAGCAGATTTTCAAAGAGCCTTTAGTTAAGAGGTAATATCACTGTGGGCAAATGCAGATAATATTTGGTTGTCTGTATTTTTTTTTAAGTTTTTAATTATTTATTTAAATAATCTCTATACCCAATATTGGGCTTGAACTCATGACCCCAAGATCAAGAGTCACATGCTTTTCCAACTGAATGCGACAGGTGTCCCTCATTGTCTGTCTTTTAAGTTTGAGCTGGTCCAGTATTTTTACACCATTCTCATTATAAAGGAAGGACTACTGAGGCTTAGGAAGGCTTAGAATAAAATGAATGGGTGTGAATTTGGATGATGCTCCAGAATGCCTCATGGTTAGATAACCATGTCTTTGAAAATATTCATTCTATTTATAGATTGGCAGGGAATTATTTGGTAAAGAATAAAATTAATTGAGCTTCCCATCACACAGAGAAAAGGCAGAAAGAGTATCTAGTTGTTTATTTGATTTCAACATAAAAACTTAAAAAAAAAAATTTAGGATGATTCAATTAGAGCATGAAAACAACCTAGATTTTAGTAAGCAAATGATTTAGTATTTTAAGAATACCTACTTCCTCATCCTACTTTTATCTTTTTTAATTTAGCTTAATATTTTGATGGCTGATGTTTTTAGCAGCATATTTTCATTCCGTTGTTTTTGGGAATTATTTTATTACATTATATCTTGTTTTGATTTGTTTTGTTTTTTTCTAAAGACATTGTTCCATTAGTTGCAGAACAGTGCTGCCTACTAGAATGTGAAAATAGGTTTTATTCAATTAATGAGCTGGAAACAGGGAAACATTCCATAGTAAATGAGGTTTACATATGATAATGTTGGATTTGTCATATAAAGGACTTCTTCTTTTCAACTCTCTAAAAGGACTAAATTTCACTTTTGTGAATTCTGTACAATGCCAGTAGAAAAGAACAGACAAATATATAACACTGAGATAAGCATACAATAATTTTAATGAACAAATTTTCTTTAACAAAAGTGGACCAGTGCTAAACAGTGAATTGCTCAAAATGGCAACAAAAGGGAAGTATGAAGGAATTAGAGCACTTGTTCTGCAGTGGTGGCCTAATTATAACAACTTGATATTACCAGAAAAGGAAAGGTCATAAGAAAGTTTTAAAAACTTACTTTATTTTAGTCTTTGGGCTTATGCTATGGTACTTCAATGTTATTTTGAAAAAAAAAATATTAAGGTTCTTAGGCTAATCAAACTTCAGTAAAATCATCATCTGTAGGCAATCAACTCAGTTAAGTTCAGGGAGGTATTCAGTGAAACACAATTTATAGGCACAGGATTTATATTTTTTATGTTTTGAGGTTATTAAGGAATTATTGGACAATGTTCTTAGGTAAGCCTGGGTAAGTTGAGAGAGCAAGTTTATGCTATATTTCCTGGCCCATCTCAGAGACTTAAGGAATCAGCAGTGCTAATAAAATTCAGAAGTTTTTATTTAAAATATCAGTTTATCAAACTCATGTTTGTTTTACTACTTTTATTTGCTAAAAATCTGCATTAAAATTGCTGTGATTAATTCTTTTACAATAAATAAAAATAAAATTAATTCTATTCTGTTCCATTGATCTATGTGTTTGTTTTTGTGCCAGTACCATACTGTCTTGATGATGACAGCTTTGTAATAGAGCTGGAAGTCTGGAATTGTGATGCCGCCAGCTTTGCTTTTCTTTTTCAACCTTCCTCTGGCTATTCGGGGTCTTTCCTGGTTCCATACAAATTTTAGGATTATTTGTTCCATTTCTTTGAAAAAAATTGATGGTATTTTGATGGAGATTGCATTGAATGTGTAGATTGCTTTAGGTAGCATTGACATCTTCACAATATTTGTTCTTCCAATCCATGAGCATGGAACGTTTTTCCATTTCTTTGTGTCTTCCTCAATTTCTTTCATGAGTATTTTATAGTTTTCTGAGTACAGATCCTTTGCCTCTTTGGTTAGATTTATTCCTAGGTATCTTATGGTTTTGGGTGCAATTGTAAATGGGATCAACTCCTTAATTTCTCTTTCTTCTGTCTTCTTGGTGTATAGGAATGCCACTGATTTCTGTGCATTGATTTTCTATCCTGCCACTTTACTGAATTCCTGTATGAGTTCTAGCAGTTTTGGGGTGGAGTCTTTTGGGTTTTCCACATAAAGTATCATATCATCTGCAAACAGTGAGAGTTTGACTTCTTCTTTGCTGATTCGGATGCCGTTTATTTCTTTTTGTTGTCTGATTGCGGTGGTTAGGACTTCTAGTACTACGTTGAATAGCAGTGGTGATAGTGGACATCGCTGCTGTGTTATTGACTTTAGGGGGAAATCTCTCAGTTTCTCCCCATTGAGAATGATATTCGCTGTGGGTTTTTCATAGATGGCTTTTATGATATTGAGGTACATACCCTCTATCCCTATACTCTGAAGAGTTTTGATCAAGAAAGGATGCTGTACTTTGTCAAATGCTTTTTCTGCATCTATTGAGAGCATCATATGGTTCTTGTTCTTTCTTTTGTTAATGTACTATATCACATTGATTGATTTGCAGATAGTGAACCAACCTTCCAGCCCAGGGATAAATCCCACTTGGTCGTGGTGAATAACCCTTTTAATGTACTGTTGGATCCTACTGGCTAGTATTTTGGTGAGATTTTTGCATCCATTTTGATCAAGGATATTGGTCTGTAATTCTCCCTTTTGATGGGATCTTTGTCTGGTTTGGGGATCAAGGTAATGGTGGCCTCATAAAATGAGTTTGGAAGTTTTCCTTCCATTTCTATTTTTCGGAACAGTTTCAGAAGAATAGGTATTAATTCTTCTTTAAATGTTTGGTAGAATTCCCCTGGGAAGCCATCTGGCCCTGGGCTTTTGTTTGTTGGGAGATTTTTGATGACTGCTTCAATTTCCTTCGTGGTTATAGGTCTGTTCAGGTGTTCTATTTCTTCCTGGTTCAGTTTTGGCTGTTGATACCTCTCTAGGAATGCATCCATTACTTCCAGGTTATCTAATTTGCTGGCATAGAGTTGCTCATAATATGTTCTTATAATTGTTTGTATTTTTTTGGTATTGGTTGTGATCACTCCTCTTTCATTCATGATTTTGTTGATTTAGGTCCTTTCTCTTTTCTTTTTGATAAGTCTGGCCAGGGGTTTATCAATCTTGTTAATTCTTTCAAAGAAACAGCTCCTAGTTTCGTTGATCTGTTCTACTGTTCTTTTGGTTTCTATTTCATTGATTTCTGCTCTGATCTTTATTATTTCTCTTCTCCTGGTGGGTTTAGGCTTTATTTGTTGTTCTTTCTCCAGCTCCTTTAGGTGTAGGGCTAGGTTGTGTATTTGAGACCTTCCTTGTTTCTTGAGAAAGGCTTGCATTGCTATATAGTTTCCTCTTAGGACTGCCTTTGCTGCATCCAAAAGATTTTGAACAGTTGTGTTTTCATTTTCATTTGTTTCCTTGAATTTTTTTAATTCTTCTTTAATTTCCTGGTTGAGTCACTCATTCTTTAGTAGGATGCTCTTTAGCCTCCATGCATTGGAGTTCTTTCCGACTTTCCTCTTGTCATTGAGTTCTAGTTTCAAAGCATTGTGGTCTGAAAATATGTGGGGAATGATCCCAATCTTTTGGTACCGGTTGAGACCTGATTTGTGACCTAGGATGTGATGTATTCTGGAGAATGTTCCGTGGGCACTAGAGAAGAATGTGTATTCTGTTGCTTTGGGATGGAATGTTCTGAATATATCTGTGAAGTCCATTTGGTCCAGTGTATCATTTAAAGCCTTTATTTCCTTGTGGATCTTTTGCTTAGATGATCTGTCCATTTCAGTGAGGGGGGTGTTAAAGTCCCCCACTATTATTGTATTGTTGTTGATGTGTTTCTTTGCTTTTGTTATCAATTGCCTTATATAATTGGCTGCTCCCATGTTAGGGGCATAGATATATACAATTGTTAGATCTTCTTGTTGGATAAACCCTTTAAGTAGGATATAGTGTCCTTCTTCATCTCTTATTACACTCCTTGGTTTAAAATCTAATTTGTCTGATATAAGGATTGCCACCCCAGCTTTCTTTTGGTGTCCATTAACATGGTAAATGGTTTTCCACCCCCTCACTTTCAATCTGGGGGTGTCTTTGGGTCTAAAATGAGTCTCTTGCAGACAGCATATCGATGGGTCTTGTTCTTTTATCCAATCTGATACACTCTGTCTTTTGTTTGGGGCATTTAGCCCATTTACATTCAAGATAACTATTGAAAGGTATGGATTTAGTGCCACTGTATTGCCTGTAAGGTGACTGTTACTGTATATTGTCTGTCTTCCTTTCTGGTCTATGTTGCTTTTAGGCTCTCTCTTTGCTTAGAGGACCCCTTCCAATATTTCTTGTAGGGCTGGTTTCGTGTTTGGAAATTCATTTCATTTTTGTTTGTCCTGGAAGCTTTTTATCTCTCCTTCTATTTTCAGTGACAGCTTAGCTGGATATAGTATTCTTGGCTGCATATTTTTCTCATTTAGTGCTCTGAATATATCATGCCAGTCCTTTCTGGCCTGCCAGGTCTCTGTGGATAGGTCTGCTGCCAATCTAATGTGTCTACCATTGTAGGTTACAGATCTCTTCTCCTGAGCTGCTTTCAGGATTTTCTCTTTGTCTCTGAGACTTGTAAGTTTTACTATTAGATGTCGGGGTGTTGACCTATTTTTTATTGATTTTGAGAGGGGTTCTCTGTGCCTCCTGGATTTTGATACCTGTTTCCTTCCCCAAATTAAGGAAGTTCTCTGCTATAATTTGCTCCAATATACCTTCTGCCCCTCTTTCTCTTTCTTCTTCTTCTGGGACCCCAATTATTCTATTGTTGTTTCATCCTATGGTATCACTTATCTCTCGACTTCTGCCCTCATGATCCAGTAGTTGTTTATCTCTCTTTTTCTCAGCTTCTTTATTTTCCATCATTTGGTCTTCTATATCACTAATTCTCCCTTCTGCCTCATTTATCCTAGCAGTTAGAACCCCCATTTTTGATTGCACCTACTTAATAGCCTTTTTGATTTCAACTTGGTTAGATTTTAGTTCTTTTATTTCTCCAGAAAGGATTTCTCTAATAATTTCCGTGCTTTTTTCAAGCTCGGCTAGTATGTTTAAAATCATCATTCTGAACTCTAGTTCTGACATCTTACTAATGTCTGTATTGATTAGGTCCCTGGCAGTCGGTACTGCCTCTTGTTCTTTTTGTTGATGTAATTTTTTCCATCTTGTCATTTTGTCCAGAGGAGAATAGATGAATGAGAGAACAAAATGCTAACAGGATAACAACGTGCCCAGAAAATATGCTCCAAACAAATCAGAAAAGACCTGAAACTGGGGGAAAAGAAATGGAAAGAAAGAGAAAAGAACAAGATAAAAATAAACAAAAACAGAACAAAAAAAACAAAAACAGAATATGATCAAATATGATCAGGCTGGTACATAGATCAGTGCCACACACTTGATTTGGGGTGTATTTTGGTCTGTTAGAAGCAAGTGCCTCCCAAAATTTTAAAGAAAGAAAAACTTATATATGTACAAAAATAAGAGTTAATACAATGAGGGGATGGAAGATGAATGTAAAGGTGAAAATTATAAAAAATTTTATTAAAGAAATTAATAAGATAAGAAGATGTTTGCAAAAAGGAAGAAGAGGATTTTAAAAAAAAGAAAAAAAAGGGAGTGAATGTGATCAGGCAGTAGACTAGAACAAAGCCATACACTAGAGATTTAGGGTATATTTTGATCTGTTAGAAGAAACTGTATCTCAAAATTTTAAAGAGAGAATAACTTATATATATATATATATATATATATATGCCAAAAAGAAGGCTAACTACTATGAAGGGATGGAATATGACTCTAAAAATGAAAAATAAAATGTTTTTTTAAAAAAGGGATTGATAAGATGTTGGTTGAAAAGAGGAAAAAGAAAAATTCAAAAAGCAAGACAGTTAAAAAAATTAACTTTGAAAGTCCAAAGAATCAGGGAGGAAAAAGCCATGAATTCTATGTGCAGTATTCCCCTAGCGCTGGGGTTCTGCCATTCTCATTGATTGGTAAACTTGGTCTTGGCTGGCTGTTCTTGCTGATCTTCTAGGGGAGGGGCTTGTTGCCGTGGTTCCCAAATGTCTTTGCCGGAGGCGGAATTGCCCCGCCCTTGCTGGGTCCCCACTATGTAATCTGCTCAGGTTTGCTCTCAGGAGCTTTTGTTTCCTGCAAGCTTTTGGTACAGCTTTGGAGGATGAGAGTGAACTGGGCAGCCTCCCAATCTCCGCCCCGGAGGAGCCAAGAACTCGGGGCCCCGCTCCTCAGTTCACCCCCAGAGAAAAGCAGTCAATCACTCCCGTCCCCCCAGTCTCCAGCCACACTTCATGCTCACCCGGCCTGTGACCAAGCATTTCTATCTCTGGCACCAGACCCCATGTGGAGTCTCCAAACCCAGCAGATTCCTACCGTGTGCTCCTGTGCTGCTGCTCCCAGGGGAGGAAGGGTTGTCTTCCCCAATCTGCCGCTTGTTGGGTCCCTGCTGGAAGGGCAGTGGCCCGGCTGTGCTGCGGATCATGGTTTATGGCCACCCCGAACTGAGAGCCCACTCCTTGGCTCCGTCTCTGCAGCTGGCTTCCCCGCTCTGATACCTGGGAGTTCTGCTGCACTCAGGCACCCCCTGTCTTTCTGTGACCCCAAGGGCCCTGTGACCACACTGTCCCAGCGAGGGTTCCACTCCCCACTTAGCCACTGGAGTGACGTCCCTCAGCGGAGCTGACTTCTACAAGTTCCGATTTTGTGCTCCGCTGCTCTGTCACTTGCCAGAAGTGGCAGATGGAGGCCCCCTCCCCTGTCATCTATCCTCCTGAATATTGCCTCGGATTCACTTCTCCGCACATCCTACCTTCCAGAAAGTGGTCACTTTTTTGTTCAGAGTTGTTGCTATTCTCTTCTCTGATCTCCTGTTGAGTTTGTAGGTGTTCAGAATGGTTTGATCCCTATCCAGCTGAATTCCTGAGACCAGACGAAAATCTATCATAAAAACTTTTAAACTGCTTTAAAAGTTCCCTTTGGCCTTTAAGTAGTTTTTCAAGGCATCTTCAAAGTACATATTTTTCCCTAGATGGCTTGTTTTCATGAGACATTCCAAATGCCAAGTACCCTAGTAGCCTAGAAAAATATTCTTCAAGTGTAGAATAAGAACTTCTTAGAGGAGCAAGTCTAGGAAATAGTACTTTAACAATCTTCCCAGGGATGTCTTTCTTATATTCACTGAAGGTTGGGAAACACTGTAATGATTATAAGTTATATAATGCAAATAAACCAGGTTTGGCTAGTCTACTTCATTAGGAAAAGTTTTGTTGTAAAAATAAATAGCTTAAAGATTTTATTTATTTATTTGACAGAGAGACAGCGAGAGAGTGAACACAAGCAGGGGAAGAAGGAGAGGGAGAAACAGGCTTCCCGCCAAGCAGGGAGCCCAATGCGGGGCTCGATTCCTGGACCCTGGGATCATGACCTGAGCTAAAGGCAAATGCTCAATGACTAAGACACCCAGGCACCCCATAAAAATAATTTTTGTTGGTACTTCTGCTTTATGTTTTTTCCACTGGTCAATGGACTTTCATTACTTTTTCTTACTAACCAGAATTTTATTTTTATATAAAACCAATTTGAAATGTAAACCAATTTAAAAATATGGTAAATATAAATGTATAAGCATGTTACTGTTTGTGGATTTTTCTTTTTTAAGGCTATATTTATGAACAATTTTGAGTTCAGAGCAAAATTGAGCAGAAGGTAAATAAATTGCCCATATATCCCTGCCCTCCACACATGCAAAGCCTCCCCCACTATCAGAATAGTACATTTGTTATAACAGATAAAGACACATTAACATATCATTAACAACCAAAGGCTATAGTTTACATTAGAGTGCACTCCTAGTGTTGTACATTCTATGAACTTGGGCAAATATATCCACCGTTATAATATTACACAGAGTAGTTTCGCTGCCCTAAAAATCTTCTGGCTCTGCTTTTTCAATCCTCTGTCCTCAACTCTTAGCGATGAATGATCTGTTTACTGTCTCCATAGTATTATTGCATTTTCCAGATGTCATATTTTTGGAAACATACAATGCATAGCCTTATCAATTTGGTTTATTTTACTTAGCAGTATACATTTATTTATTTATTTTTTATTTTTTTAAAGATTTATTTATTTATTTATTTGAGACAGAGAGAATGAGAGAGAGAGAGCACATGAGAGGGGGGAGGGTCAGAGGGAGAAGCAGGTTCCCCGCCGAGCAGGGAGCCCGATGCGGGACTCGATCCAGGGACTCCAGGATCATGACCTGAGCCAAAGGCAGTCGCTTAACCAACTGAGCCACCCAGGCGCCCAGCAGTATACATTTAATATTCCTCCATGTGTTTTCATAACTTGATAGCTTATTGTTTTTTAGTGCTGAATGACACACCATTATCTGTATGTACCACAGTTTATCCATTCACCTATTGAAGTACATATTTGGTTGCTTCCACATTTTGGCAATTATGAATAAAGCTGCTATAAACATCTGTATGCAGGTTTTTGTACAGACATAAGTTTTCAGCTCCTTCGTGTTACTACCAAGGATCACAATTCCTGGTTCATATGGTAAGAATATGTATAGTTTATAAAAACAAACAACAAAACCAAAACCAAAAAAAAAAAAAATCCTTTCAAACTATCATCTAAAATGGCTATGCCATTTTGCATTCCCACAAGCAATGGGTGAGAGTTCCTTGCTCCTGAAGGGGTTCAGGATAGCCCTAGCACCCCCCTGCGAATGTGCCACTTGAGAGCCTATGGACTCAAGAGAAACATTTGTTCTTCCCTTAACCACACAGAATCCAAATTGGGTGTCTTTCTTAAAATAAGGATTATTAAGAGAGATAAATTTTATCTGAGTGACCCATCTGCATGGTAGAACAAACATCTAATTACCAAACATCTGCTCTTCTTATTGCCCTGTGAAGTGCATTCCTTTCCTCTGAAGTCCCAGACACCTATTGCCTTCTCCTTAGTTCAGAATGACCTATATAGCTCATTTTGCCTGACTGTCCTTGGAATTTCCATGGTTGTGTGGATTCCCTGTATGTATGCTATTAGATTTGATTTTCTTCTATTAATCTGTCTCATGTCAACTTGATTCTTAATCCAGCTAGAAAGACTTTCGTGAGAACAGGAATTCTTGCTACCTGACACTTCATGCCCTTACCAGCTTTTGATGTTGTCAGTGTTCTGGATTTGGGCCATTCTAATAAGTGTATAGTGGCATAATTACTTTTTTTTTTCTCTAGAGGCATAAGAGTGCACCCTCTAACAGCTTCAAAACATAAGTCCGATAATCATCACACAGCATCTGATTTGATATAAATATGTCAAACTAGCATTTATGTTTTATCTGAATTTATGCTTAAATACAACACAAAACCCAGGGCACAATTATCAATTAGAAAGGAAATGTACATGACGGTGATTTTTGCATGGCTAAAAAACATCATTGTAATATTCTTAATTTGTGTCCTTGTTTCATGAATGTCTTAAATTCATCTTTCCTGGAAAGTTTAGTTGAGAGTTGCAGATAATAATCAATGGGTACTAAAAACCATATCTTGCTAATATAGCTATTTTAAGTAACAATGTCTATCCAAAAGTAATCAAGTACTTCTTGATGTTTAGATACACATGTTCTTAGCTGGCCCACTATCTTACTCTAATTATTCAGTAGCTGAGAAAACAACAGTAAACAACTATTGAGGGTAATAGAAGATTGAATACAAAACATTATACCATATGATTTCACTCATATATGGAATCTAAAAAAAAAAGAATAAACAAACAAAAGCAGAATCAGACCTATAAACACAGAACAAACTGATGTTTACCAGGGGGGAAAAAGACAAAATGGGTGAAGGGAAGTGGGAGATACAGGCTTTAAGTTATGGAATGAATAAGTGACAGGGATAAAAGGCACAGCATAAGAAATATAGTCAATGATATTGTACTAGCATTGTATGGTGACAGAAAGTGAGCATAGCATAACCTATAGAGTTGTGGATTCATGAAGTTGTACACCTGAAACTAATGTAATATTGTGTGTCAACAATACTCATAATTAAGACCCTTGGCCTCAATGCCCTTACTCCTAATTATTGGTCCCCCTCTCTTTAATCTTTGTTAAATTTGTCTCTTCTAGAATCCAACAATTCCATATACAAATTATGGTTCAACAGGGATTCCAGCCCATACCATCAGAGGGTCCCCTCCCAAATCCATGGACCTGGCCACCAAGGAATTCACTCAAATTACCTATTAGTATGTTAATACAATACCATGCTCTGGTCTATACCTGCACAGAACCACTGATTGACCAATAAGTTTAGGTAGGGACATCTCTACACCCCTCATTCAGCAAGAAGATTATATTGAAAATGAGACTTCCACCCAAATGCCAAAGATTTGTTATTGCCCATCTGTCAGGGGGGATATAAAGACCACTTTTAGGCAAGCAGGCTTGAGCAATGGAATGTAGAAAAGGCCCACAGCAACCACCTGGCTCAGATAGGTCCACAGACAACCTACCTCAAAATATCCATAGGCTCTAACTAACCAATGGGCTACGTACAACTAGGCACAGTTACCAAAAAAGGGAAGATTCCATATGTCAGCATAACTCCTCATCTTCCCCTTTAAGAACAGCTCCCACCCACTGCCTTGTTGCAGATAGTCTCTCCTTTGCTGTCCTGCGTACTGCTTCCTTGTGGTGTATTCCACACCCACTGCCTCATGGCAGACAGCCCCTCCTTTGTTGTCTTACCCACTGCTCCTTTGTGGTGTAATCAATAGACAATCACCTTTGTTCTGCCTCAGGTGAATTTTTTCATCTCCCATGCCACTGGCTTCCACCCAATCATGTCCCCACATTTGGGGCCCTCATCTGATTGAGAGACACCCCATTTAGACACCACAGTTACATTAGTTTCAGGTGTACAACACTGTGACTCAACTTCTCTATATATTATGCTATGCTCACCACAAGTGTAGCTACTATATGTCACCATACAATATTACAATATCTTTGACTATATGCCATATGCTGTTCCTTTTATTCCCATGACCTATTCATTTCATAACTGGAAGCCTGTATTACTGCTGTTGGGGTGGTTCAGGAGACCTTGATAGGGTCTGGTCCAGACAGGTTCAAGTGGCTTTTTGTCCTGTGAAAGAGTCTTAAGTTATATCCAATCCCCAGACATTAAGTTTTGGATGTTTGTTACCTGAGAAAGAGCGATCAGGTTTTGGATTGTACTGGTTTTGGTGGTCATTAATGGTGGAAACAGTTTCTCCTAGGGATATAACATACTGTGTAATTAAAATAAAGAGAAAAAGAAGCCCTCTTTGTTTGATGTCTAACCTTAACAATATCCTAATTATGAAGAATCACTGTCAAATGATAGAACATTCATCTGGGGTATAGGCACCCCAAGTGCATCATCCAACCCAGTCATAAGGAAAAAGGAACGTGGACTTATCTATTATTTCCATAAGTCCATAGATAATCGCATGGAATGGAGTATGGTCCAGTTTTTAAGGAGAGATTTTGTCATCCCAGCCACACAGAACCACTTGAAGTGATAGTTGAGTTCTACAATTCTTGGGGAATCAATCCTTTTTCCAGCTGTTCAAATAACCATACAACCATGGGGCTCTTTTATTATCTTCACAGGATAATAAGCATGAAGAATGTTTATATATGAGCTATTGTGGCAATTTTTCTGAAGTTTACCTCAAGTCGTCTAGCTTAGGCAAACAAGAAACAAAGATAATTGGAACTAGAATTTAACATCTACAAAGATGTGTTATTGAAACATATTTTTTCCTCTCTAAAATCACCCTTATTTTGAGAGATATCCAAATCAAGACTAATTCATTTGCAAAATAAGTCCAATTTTAATAAACTTGGCCTAATTATTTACATAAACTCAGCAAGAATAGTGATTCACCATATAGATCTTTTAAAATTTGCTTTGCTTGAACTTTTCATAAGGAATCTCATTTGAACTTCTGGTAGCCTCTCTAGGCCAGAAACCAAGCCAAATATTTGCCATCAGACATGCCTGCAATACCTTGGATTTGGGTGAATTCCTCTTCTCAAGGTCCCCAAATATCCTGAGGTTCCTACACCTGCCAAGAAGTGACATTCTTTACTCACCTGGTAAGGCTGCTGGGAACTCTGTAAAAAGGTATCAGGCCAACATTTCCAAGGGGTATTTTTGACTCCATGTTTCATAAAGTCAACTTCAATTCCTTAGAGTTGTCTGGTCATATTTGAGTCTATGAATGTCTTTCAAATATGATATTCCAGTCAAAGCCTTGGTAAAATAACCAATATTTCTAGTGACGTCCTGTTACAAGAAGAGATCCTTACTGAACGTATGCAAATAATTGTAACTGCCATGAAAGAAAGACTACTCAGGGATTTTTTGAATACAGAAAAAAGTTAAGTGTTTCAATGTGTTCACAAATGAATACTTTATCACATTTCTATAAGTCATATATTGAGAAAATTTTCTTAACTTGGAAGAGCAAACATTAGAGAACTAGAAATGTTTCAAACAAGAGTCACAAAACTGTAATCATCTTCCTCCATTCATTTAGTCCCATGTTACTAATTCTTATTCAGTTGAAAGCAACTTTTTAGTTAGTTCTAGAAATTCTTACCCATTCCAGTTTTATGACCTTAAAGATATCAAAAACCTCTATTTGTCAAAAGAGCCATTTTCATGAATCTCCTGAAAGACAAAACTCATTTTGCAAGAGCATCAGAACAATAACTATAAATGACAAAAACTCAGATATGGACACTGTTAATGACCTGAGATGAAAGTTCATTATAATGTAGCTGGCAAGGAAATTCAGTCATTTCTTTTTTTTAAAGTGTTTATTTATTTATTTGAGAGAGGGAAAAGGAGAGAGAATCTGAAGCAGACTCTGCACTGAGCACAGAGCCTGATGCAGGGCTTGACCCTACAACCCCAAGATCATGATCTGAGGTGAAACCAAGAGTTGGACACTTAACTGACTGAGCCACCCTAGTGCCCCAGAAATTCAGTTATTTTTGTGACACATTAACACTTCAATAATCCGAATATTGAGTGACAACCTTATGCCAGAATAGAACATACTAAATAAACAAGCCTAATTAGTCATGGAGACTTCGTTTACAATTCAAATCTTGGGGAAGTTTGTTAAAACCCTTAGAAAAAAAATTTTTTTTAAAGATTTTATTTATTTATTTGACAGAGAGAGAGAGAGAACAAGTAGGCAGAGAGGCAGGCAGAGGCAGAGGGAGAAGCAGGCTTCCCGCTGAGCAGGGAACCCGATGTGGGGCTCGATCCCAGGACCCTGGGATCATGACCTGAGCCGAAGGCAGCGGCTTAACCGACTGAGCCACCCAGGTGCCCCAAAAGCCTTAGAAAAATTTAAAGCACAGGACTAAATACGATTATAGCTAATCAAAGACTTGAGGAAAACAAAACGTAGAAACTTGTTTTTTTCTGGGCAAAGAAAAGAGGAAACAACTTTGTTTACATTTTCTTATCAAGAGCAGACCAGCAACCCAAGAAAACTTTGTCTTTTTAATAAAGAGAATGCAGAATTTCAATCTTTTACCAGTGTACATTTAGTATCCGGTCATTTCAACCTTAGTCCATCCTGACCCCACATAAAATTCCTTTCCAAAGATTTCCCTTCACAAACCTTCTTCTAACTTGCTTTTGCATTCATATTTTGTCCCATGCCTTTTCTTTTTAGGACAAAATTACTTTATTTTACCTCAATACAAAGTATTCCCATTTCTTAGATCTTTCTTACCCATCTCTTTCTTTCTTTTTTTTTTTTTTTAAAGATTTTTTATTTATTTATTTGAGACAGAGAGAATGAGAGGGAGAGAGCACATGAGAGGGGGGAGGGGCAGAGGGAGAAGCAGACCCCCTGCCGAGCAGGGAGCCCGATGCGGGACTCGATCCCGGGACTCCAGGATCATGACCTGAGCCGAAGGCAGTCGCTTAACCAACTGAGCCACCCAGGCGCCCGATTACCCATCTCTTTCTTACAGTGTTTTTTTCTCTTATTTCCATCAGTTTTAATTACAGTTAGCAGAATTTTAACTTAGAAACCTTAGTCTCCTATGAAAACTAAATATTAACCAATTGTGAACTGTTATGTCAGAATTCTTTAGATGGCAATCAAATTTATGAATCAATTAAGCACAAATCATGTTTTCCAATAGACTCAAATATCCTTAGTTTCTCTACAATAAAAATTCCAAATCACAAACCTACATTCAGTAATCAATGCTTTAATATTGTTACAAGATTTTTTCTCTGCTGGTGCCCGCAGTTCTTGGTCACACCACTTCGAAGAATGAAGATGTAGACCAGACAGAGTGGTGGGCAGCAAAGCAAGGTTTACTGAGCGATAGCAAAGTGATAGTACAAAGCTCCCAAGGAAAGAGGGAACCCGAGGGGGTTGCCACCAGAGTTTCTAAGTCTAAGGGTTTTTATGGGCTTGTTGGCAGGCTGTTTTAATCTGATTAACCCTCCCTGTGCCTGTCATCCAATCAGATTTTTGTTACCTATTATCATAATGGAAAGGGTAGGGAGCTCCTTCCAGGGTGGTATAAAATCCTTTTAAGGGTGGATTCCTCTTAGGGTGGGGCTTGTCCCTGCCTGCCTTCCAACTATCCTTCATCAGTATTTTATCTCATTTGGAAAAGACTTAGATGTCCAGTGACTTCAATCCAATTTATCATTCAAGCAAAATTTTAACTTTCAGGTTACCAAAAACTTTGAAAGCTAACTTAACAATTACTCATGAAAAATTTGAGACTGACAAAATTAACTATCATTTTAAGTCATCTTTTTGCTAACAAATTGCAACAGAGAAAACAAGAGCTTGACTTTCTGCAAACCTTGGTAGAATAAAAGTTTTAAACACCAAATTATGTTCCATGTGGGTCCACTTAAAAGTCAATCAATTTGTTCCCCAGTATCAATTTTTACCTGGGACACTGGTGGGGATATCTGAAGTGGGTGGTGTGAGTTCAAGGGGATGCTCCTTGCTCCTTGATAGGAAGGGTAGAAGGAGCCAATGGCCCCAGAGGCACCCAGGATGGTATAAGAACCAATTATAAGCTGACCCAAGGTGGTGCAGAATCAGGAGGAGGGAGGAGAAGAGGAAAGCAGAAGAGGTGGGGTGCTCCCAGAAGACTCCAGGTTTTAGAGCTCATCACCTCAGATGAGCAGATGCCGTGTTTTTCACCAACAAGTAGGAATAGTCTGTCAGAGAACTTCCCTGGAATGAAAGGGCTTTTGGCAGCTGCTTGGGAATATTCCTTAAGGTCCCATCCTGAGGTAGACCAAAGACAGTTGGCTCCAATTATAGCCATTAACTTGGGGAATGAATGAAGGAGAAGCCTCCACTTCTATTAGGAAGAGGAGCAGTGAAAGTTAGCATCCAATATGTCAGGAGCAGTTTCTTAGGTCGAGGTCCTGATTTAGGGCCATGAAACCAAGCAAAACACGTATGTGACTACCAACAATTTGGAGTTCCAGCAAAGGAGTTCAAGCTGAAAAATAGTATTAAAAGAAAGAGTTCCATGGGAGAGCTATACCTCTTGATCTGGAAGTTTGTATTGAGGCCAGGAGACAAAAAGATGAGACATTTTTCCTCAGACCTTGGGGGTCAAATTTGTTCCAGTTTTTAAGAAAATAGCCCAAGGGTGAGTCCAAAGGAAGAGAGGAGGTCCTATGGTGGGAAAGACCAGTTGCCAGTTCCCAAAGGGGCATCCTGCCAAAGGGAATGGGGCTCCAACTTGTGTTTGCAATTTTACTCATGGAGTCCCACTGACCTGAAAAAGGACTAGATCTATATGAGGTGACTGATTCTTCTGGTGTCATCCCACCACAGAGAGGAGTCATGGCAAATATGGGGCAACTGACTCTTTAGGGGTGTCCTACCAAGGGGGTTCTAGCAAATAGCAAATACAGAGTAACTGACTCTCTTGGAGAATTCCACCAAGTTGGGGGGGTCCCACCAAGAACAGAGTTGTGGAAAATGGCGTGGCACTTCTTTCCGGGTGTCCCCTGACAATAGGAAGGGCTGGATACCAGTTTGGTTGAACTGGGTGGGAAAAAGGCAGGGTAGGACTCACCACTCAGATGCATAGGAACACATTTGCCCACAGTTTAAGATGGTGGCTGGATCCCTGGGAACAGTGGAGAAGGGATGGCGGCCAAAAGAAGCAAGGTGGCTGAGAGTCAGCCAGCATCAGGAAATGGTCCCAACTGAATCTATAATGTGTGTGGATTCACCCTAGGTGAGCTGCTAATTGCACTAAACTTTGGGAGCAGACCTCAGGGGATGGAGTGAAAAAGCAGAGGAAAGGGGTCCTTCAATCTCACAGACATAGTCTGACCTGTTTGCTCTCAGACGTCCAGACCACACCAGAGAGCTGCCCTGGCCAGAGGCCTTCAGTTGTCTGTGAGGTACTAGGGTTAGGCTGCCAAAGGGTTGAAAAGAGAGGAGGGAATGGTCCCTCCAAAGGGTAAAAGGGGAAATACCTCACCTTTTCAGGCAATGATGGCCTGGCTGGATCCTCCTTTGGGTTT
The DNA here is from genome assembly GCF_004348235.1 of Phoca vitulina. NCBI lineage: Eukaryota > Metazoa > Chordata > Mammalia > Carnivora > Phocidae > Phoca > Phoca vitulina. The sequence continues at coordinate 4,554,692 of NW_022589754.1, read as the reverse complement.
CAGATCTTCACTGAGGAGTATCCTTGGCCAGAGGTCCTCAGCTCCCCAAGGAGTACTAGAGTTGGTCCACCGAGGGAAAGTCCTGAGAAATTCCCAGAGAATCCAGGGAGAGTCCCAAACTAGCAAAGGCTCCTCATGCAGGGTCCCCCCCCAAATGTGTGTGGGGGGGGCCCAAAGCCCCCCTGTATGGGCCACCCAATATGGTGTCTACATAGGCTGTCTCTTGGTCAGTTGAGATCTCCCAAATGTGGGGACATGATCAGGTGGGAGCCAGCGGCATGGGAGGTGAAAGAATTCACCTGAGACAGAACAAAGGAGATTATTTATTGAATACACCACAATGGAGTAAAGGGAAAGGCTGTCTGCCATGAGGCAGTGGGTATAGAACACACTGCAAAGGAACAGTGGCCAGGACAGCAAAGGAGAGGCTGTCTGTAACGAGGCAGTGGGTAAAGGCTGTTCTTAAAGGGGAAGATAAAGAGGTATGGTGACATATGGAACCTTCCCTTTTTTGGCAACTGTGCCTAGTTGTAAATAGCCAATTGGTTAGTTAGGGCCTATGGATATTTTGAGGTGGGTTGTCTGATGGACCTGTCTGAGCCAGGGGGTTGCTTCCATCACTCAAGCCTGTTTGCCTAAAAGTAACCTCTGCAGTAACTTTGTGTGTCAACCATATTCAAAATAAATAAATAAACAGATAATGAGTCATTATGTAAGGTAAAAAAAAAAAATGCATTATACACAAAAGTAGCTATGATTGGCAATATAGAAAGTATAAAGTTACTGTCATCTTCATTTTTTATAACAAAACAACCTAGACTGGTTGGCTTAGACAACAAACATTTATTACTCCATGTGGTTTTGGAATATAGGTGAGGTTCGGTGGGGTGAGGTCTGGAGCCAAGAACCAAGGAATAATTCTTGAAACATCTTCAGTGCAAAATGGTGGTTTGTTAAAGCATGGGGAAAACACCCGTGGGCAGAAAGAGCTGCTGCACTGTGATCTTGAGGAGTGGTGATTATATACTCAGATGTTGGGGGAAGTAAAGAAAAGGGAGGTTTCAAAAGAACTTTCATATGCTAAAGAGGACCGACCTACAATATACCTACAAGATACAGGAGGCCTTGCCATTGTCAAGTTAAGGTTGTTTTCCCCTCAAGCAAGATATTAACATTAAGACAGTTGGGAGATTCCCGGAAGAATGTCACACCTGTCCCACCCAGGAGTGGGGGGTGAGGGGAGACTGCAGGTGTCGGCTTATGCTTTGTCTTCAGCTAGCCTCTGCTCCCTCATCATTACTCCCAGTTGTGGGACTTGAAAGTCTAAATTCAAAGTGCTGCCAGATTTGTTGTCTGTTGAGGAACATCTTCCTAGTTTGCAGAGGGTTGCCTTCTAGCTGTATCCTTACATATTAAAGAAAGAGAGGTCTCTGGTCTCCTTTTCTTCTTATAAAAGCACTAATCTCATTATGGGGGGCCCACCCTCATGACTTTATCTAAGTTTAATTACCTTCCAAAGGCCCCACCTCCAAATACTATCACATTAGGGGTTAGGGTTTCAATAAGAATTTCAGAGGATCACAAACATTTAGTCTATAATATTCCACTCTTGTCCCCCCAAAACTTATGGCCTCCTCACATGCAAAATACATTAATTCTACTGCAATTGTCCTAAAAGTCTTAAATATTTCCAGTATCAACTCTAAAGTCTGAATCCCAAAGTCTCAAGTAAATATTATCTAAATCAGGTATGGGTGAGAGTCAAGTTATAATTCATCCTGAGGCAAAATTTTTTCTCAAGCTGTGAATCTGTGAAACCAATTAAGTTATGTGCTTCTTAAATTCAATGGTGAGACAGACATGGGATAGACAATTCCATTTAAAAGTGGACAAATAAGAGAGAAGTGTCACCAGCTAGACTCCAAGACCTGATCTTTACTGCCCAAGTGCTCTACTCACCAACCTTTGTCCCACAGTTTTCCTTAAGCTCTTCTTTACAGCTTATCTCATAACTAAGGCACATGGAAAGTGAAACCGCCCCTCCAGCAATAGCAACTGCCCTGACAAGACCTCCAGCCAGCCCAGACCACACAGACCAGTTTGAACTTAACCCCTGACTAGTGTCTATGTAGATGGACCATGGAGTGACCCCTAGAATGACTGATGACTACCTTTACCTCATTATAATACTAAAATCTCTGCCCAAGGAGGAGTACAAGTCTCATTTACATAACATACAATGTATGTATAGACATGTTACCTTAAGGCACATGCATGACCTTATGCCCTCCTCTACATATGATGACAAGGTTCTCCTATCTAAATATTCATCCTAACTCTAAATAAAAGGAGCCCATTCACCCTTGTTCAGGGAGTCCTGGCTTTGGAAGTTATTTCTGGTGATCTTCTTATTTGTTGCAAATAGTTTTATTTGTGTACCAATTCAACCTGGTGCAGCTTCTGACACACCAAGGAGTGAACTCACATTGGTTTGGTTCCAGTAGGAAGGTGTTATATGTCCCAAGCAAGTCCAAAACACAGCAAGGCAAATCCCATGACATAATGAAATTTGAGAGTAATTATCTTCAATTTTATTCTCTACCTTCTAGACTAACTGGGGTGACAAAATCACCCAAAGTATCATTGGGACATCATAATTGTTTGCAGGGATCCCATCTACTCTGTGGCTCTTCTGGGCATGGACCATGCCCTAAGGACACTTCCTGGTGAGTGTTGGGTCCACAGGACTCTGTGTTTCCTTGTTACCATGATTCCTATAGTCTGATCAAAGAAAACTTTGATTAGAAGCTGTCTGGTCTGATGAAACTTAGGTGGTGTCCTTAATGATCTCTGATTCTTCTTTGGAGCCACTGTCTTATTTATTGAAGAATATGCAAGTTCACAACTGAATAGATTTGTTATCCTGTCTAGTAGAGTCTAAGTAGTCCCTCAGTCTTCATTGCATCCCATCTCAGGCCCCTGCAGTTCAAGATGGTAGTATTCATACTGGGGTGTCTGATTAAGTCTGAGGTTCACACCCATACAGACAACTTTATCAAAAGTTTGCTTGGCCACATCTTTAGTATTCCCACCAGAACACCCTCTCTTTCTCTCTCCTCTCTTTCTCTTTTTTCTTTCTTTCTTCCTTCTTTTTTATTTTTTTTTTTTAGTAGCAATATACATAGGTTGATAATTTTCCAAATCTTTAAGTTTGGGTTTTTTTTCCTTAACAATTTTTTTTTTCAATTTATTTCTCTTTTCTTACATTTTACTATCAGCAGTCAGGAGAGATCAAGTCAGTCCTTCACATTTTGCTTAGAAATTTTCTCAGCTAAATTATTTAATTCTATTGTTTGCAAATACTACAACAAAATACTAGACCATGAACACAATTCAGGTAATTTCTTTGCCACTTTATTATAAGGATGATTATTTCTCCATCGCCCAATAACGCATTTCTTATTCTCATTTCATACTTCATCAGAATGGCTTTAACTGCCCATCTTCCTACAAATATTCTGTATATGATTATGTATGTAATACTTAAAAAGATGGAAGCTTTCTTTACATCTCTCTTCTTTCCCTCCTGAGCTCTTACCAGAATCACCTTTAGTGGTATATTTATGGCAATATTGGATTTTTCTAGCATTCACTCCCAAATTCTTTCAGCTTCTACCCCTTACTCAGGTCAAAAGCTGCTTCCATTTTTTTAAGTATTTGTTACAGGAGCAATTCACTTCTGATAACAATTACTATCTTGATCAGTTCAGGTGGCTTTAACAAAATACCATAAACTGGGTGGCTTAAAGAACAAACATTTATTTATCATATTTCTGAAGTATGAGAAATCCAAAATCAAGGGGCTGGCTGATTTTGTGCCTGGTGACAGTCCTCTTTCTGGTTTGAAGACAGTCACTATCATGCCATGTTCTCACATGGTGAAGAGAGTGTACGCTTTTGTCTTTTTCATATTTATAATGGTACTAATTCCATCATGGGACTCTACCTTAAGGCACCACTGCCAAATACTGTCACATTTGGGATTAGGACTTTGATATATAGCCTTTTGGGGGTGGTAATTCAGTTTGTAGCATTCATCCTCCTTTGTAATATTCAAAGCTCAATTTTTCCAAAAGAAATCCCTTGTAGTAGGCAAAATAAAGCCTCCCCAATGATATTTTTGTTTTAATCCCCAAAACCTGTCCATGTCTTAGCTTACGAAAGGGACCTTGCAAATGTAATTAAGTTAAGACATTAAGATGAAATTATTATCTGAAATTAGTGAGTAGACCCAATTAAATATAATGCGTCCTTAAAAATTGAGAATGTTTTTGGCTGTTGTCAGAGGAAAGTATGACTAATGAAGGAAAAAGAGAGATGCAACATTGTTACCTGTGAAAATGGAGAAACGGTGCCACAAAGACAGGATTTACAAAAATTTATAGGATGAAGCTAACACAATGCTAAAAGAGAATTTATAGCTGGACATGCTTACAATAAAAAAATATAATCTCAAATCTATAACTTTACGTCCCAATTTAAGAAACTAGAAAAGAGCAAATTGAAACCAAAATAAGCAGAGTAAGGGAAAAATCAAGATTTCAGAGAAAAGGTACAATAGAAAATAGAGGGACACCTGGGTGGCTCAGTCGGTTAAGTGTCTGCCTTTGGCTCAGGTCATGATCCCAGGGTCCTGGGATCGAGTCCCACATCGGGTTCCCCGCTCCGCGGGGAGCCTGCTTCTCCCTCTGCCTCTGTCTCTCTCTCTGTCTCTCATGAATAAATAAATAAAAATCTTAAAAAAAAAAAAGAAAATAGAAAAACAATAGAGAAAATCCAAAAGTAGTTCTCTGAAAATGCAAAAAAAAAAAATAATAATAATAATAATAATGAATATTTAGAGAAACAAACAAAAAAGAAAAATCAAATTATCAAAATCAAGCATTAAAATACCAAATTTATAGTAATAAATTATAAAAAAGTATTATAAACAACAGCATATTAAAACTTTACCTGACTTTGATGAAATGAACAAAACTATTAAAAAGATACAAGTAAATAAAACTAAAGAGAATTTTAAAATTTGGATAGATTACCAAAAAGTAAAAAGACTGAATAATAATTGAAGCTGTACCCTAGTATTTAACCCCCCACTTACATCAAAAGACAGATCATCCAATCAATAAATCAACAAGGAAACAATGGCTTTGAACGAAATATTGGACCAGGTGTATTCAACAGATTATTTAGCATATTCCATCTTAAAAAAGCAGAATAAACGTTCTTTTCAGGTGCACACAGAACATTCCTCAGAACAGATCATATTATTAGGCTGCAAAAGAAGTCTCAACAAATTAAAAAAAAAAGCAGTCATACCATGAAACTTTTCTGCATAACATTATGAAACTAGAACTCAACCACAAGAAAAAAGCCTAGAAAGACCACAAATACGTGGAAGTTAAATAACATGCTACTAAACAATGAATCAGTTAAACAAGAAATCAAAGAATAAATCCAAAAGTACATGGAAATGAATTAAAATGAAAATACAGTGGTCCAAAACCTTTGAGATGCAGCAAAAGCAGTTCTAAGAGGGAAGGTTATAGCAATACAGATCTACCTCAGGAAGCAAGAAAAATATCAAATAAACAACCTAACCTTACACCTAAAGGAGATAGAAAAAGAACAACAAACAAAACCTAAAACCAGAAGGAAGAAAGACATAATAAAGACTAGAACAGAAATAAATACTATAGATACTAAAAAAAAAAAAAAAAAAAAAAAAAAAAAAAAAAAAAAAAAAAAAAATCAATAGAAAAATCAATGAAACCAGGAGCTAGTTCTTTGAAATTGGAAACAAATTTGATAAATCTCTAGCCAGACTCATCAAAAAACAAAGAGGAAGTATTCAAATAAATTAAAAAAATATAAAAATTATGGAAGAGAAAAATAATAAAAAATACCAGAACAATACAATTTTAATAGATTATGAAAAATTATATGCCAACAAATTGGAAAACCTAGAAGATATGGATAAATTCCTAGAAACATATAAACTACCAAAATGAAGCAGGAATAAATAAAAAAATTTGAATAGACTGATTACCAGCAAGGAGATTGAATCAGTAATCAAAAAATGTCCAACAAACAAACTCTAGGACCACACAGTGTCACAGGCAAATTCTGCCAAACATTTAAAGAGTTAATACATATTCTTCTCAAATTATTACAAAAACTAAAGAGGGAGGAAAACTAACTTAATTCTGTGAGGCCAGCATTACTCTGATACAAATACCAGATAAAGATACCACAAAAAAGGGAACTACAGGCCAATATCTTTGATAAACATAAATGCAAAATATTCAACAAAATACTAACAGAATACAATGATACATTTTAAAAATATTCAACACAATCAAGTGGGATTTGTTACAGGGCTGCAAAAGTGGTTCAACATTTGCAAATCAATCAACATGATACATCACATCAAGAAGAGAAAGGATGAAAACGATTTGATCATTTCAATAGATTCAGAAAAAGCATTTGAGAAAGTACATCAATTCATGATAAAAGACCACAACAAAGTAGGTTAAGAGAGAACATACCCCAACAAAATAAAGGACATATATAAAAAGTCCACAGTCAGGGGCACCTGGGTGGTTCAGTCATTAAGCCTCTGACTTTGGCTCAGGTCATGGTCCCAGGGTCCTGGGATTGAGCCCCACATTGGGCTCCCTGCTCGGCGGGAAGCCTGCTTCTACATCTCTCACTCCCCCTGCTTGTGTTCCCTCTCGCTGTGTCTCTCTCTGTCAAATAAATAAAATCTTAAAAAATTAAAATTAAAATGTCCACAGTCATACTCAATGGAGAAAAACTGAGAGCTTTCCCCCTAACATCAGGAACAAGACAGGGATGTCCACTCGCACCACTTTTATTCAGCATAGTACTGAAAGTCTTAGCCACAACAATTAGACAACAACAACAACAACAACAACAACAACAATAAATAAAAGATATTCAAATGAATAAAAGGGAAGTAAAACTTTCACTACTTGCAGATGACATGATACTGTATGTAGAAAACCTGATGACTCCACAAAAAAAGTACTAGAACTGATGGATGAATTCAGTAAACTCATGTGATACAAAATCAATGTGCAGAAATCCAATACATTTCTTACACTAATAATGAAGCAGCAGAAAGAGAAATCAAGAAAACAGCACCATCTACAATTTCACCAAAAATAATAAGACACCAGGTAAAAAACCTAACTAAAGAGGTGAAAGACCTCTACTATGAAAACCATAAATGTTGATGAAAGAAATTGAAGACAATACAAATAAATGGCAAGACATTCCAGGCTAATGGATTGGAAGAACAAATATTGTTAAAATGTCTATGCTATTCAAAATTATATACAGATTTAATGCAATCCCTTTCAAAATACCAACAGCATTTTTCACAAAATAATATTAAAAAATCCTAAAATTTACATGGAAACACAAAAGACCTTGAATTGCCAAAGCAATTTTGAAAAAGATAAACAAAACTGGAGGCATCACAATTCCAGTCTTCGTTATATTACAAATCTGTAGTAATCAAGAGTATGATACTGGCACAAAAACAAACACATACGTCAATGGAACAGAACAGAAAATCAAAAAATAAACCCACAATTATATGGTCAATTAATCTTAGACTAAGCAGGAAGAAATATCCAATGGGAAATAGCCTCTTCAAAAAATGGTGTTGGGAAAACTGGTTAGCTACATGTAAAAGAATGAAACCAGACCACTTTCTTACACCATACACAAAATTAAATTCAAAATGGATGAAAGACCTAAATGTGAGACCTGAAACCATAAAAGTCCTAGAAGGAAGCACAGGTGGTAAGTTCTCTGACATCGGCTGTAGCTACATTTTTTTAGATATGTCTCCTGAGGCAAGAGAAACAAAAGCAAAAATAAACTATTGGGACTATATCAAAATAAAAAGCCTCTGCACAGTGAAGGAAACCGTCAATGAAACTGAAAGGTGTTAACCTACTGAAAGGGAGAAGATATTTGCAAATGACATATATGATAAAGGGTTAGTTTCTAAATATATTATCTTACACAACTCAACAACCAAAAAGCAAATAGTCCACTTAAAAAATGGACAGAAAACATGAATATACATTTCTCTAAAGAAGACATACAGATGGGGGCAGCTGGGCACTCAGTCAATTAAGTGTTTGACTCTTGATTTTGGGTCAGGTCATGATCTCAGGGTTGTGATATCAAGCCCCATGTCAGGCTCCATGCTGGGCATGGAGTCTGCTTAAGATTCTCTCTTTCTCTCTCCCTCTGCCCCTTCTCCATCCCTCTCTTAAAAAGAAGAAGAAGAAGAAGAAGAAGAAGAAGAAGAAGAAGAAGAAGACGACATACAGATGGCCAACAGACACACGAAAGCATGCTCAACATCACTCATCATGAGGGAAATGCAAATTATAACTACAATGAGATAACACCTCACAACTGTCAGAATGGCTAAAATCAAAAACATAAGAAAGGACAAGTATTGGTGAGGATCTGGGAAAAAAAAAAACAAAAAAAAAACAACCTTGTGCACTTTTGATGGGAATGCAAACTGGCACAGCCAGTGTGGAAAATGGTATGGAGGTTCCTCAAAACATTAAAAATAGAACTACCCTATGATCCAACAATTGCACTACTGGGTATTTACCCAAAACATACATTTTTTTTTCCCCAAAGGGATATCTGCACCCGTATTTTTATAGTAGCATTATTTACAATAGCCAAATTATGAATGCAGCCCAAGTATCCATAAGTAGAAGAATAGAAAAAGTAGAAGTGGTGTATATACAATGGAATGTTATCCAGCCATATAAAGGAATAAAATCTTGCCATTTGCAACAAGATGGATGAAGCTAAAGAGTATAATGCTGAACAAAATAAATCAGTCAAAGATATTCAAATACAATATGATTTCAATTATATGTGGAATTAAGAAACAAAAGAAATGAGCAAATAAAGAAAAGAATGAGAAACAAACCAAGAAACAGACTTTTAACTATTGAGACCAATCTGATGGTTACCAGAGGGGAGGTGGGTTGGGTGACGGGTGAAACAGGTGATGGGGATTAAGGAGAGTATTTGTCGGATGAGCCCTGGGTGATGTATGGAATTGTTGAATCATTATATTGTACACTTTAAACTAATATAACACTGTATGATAACTATTCTGGAATTAAAAGAAAATTTAATTAATTAAAAAAAAATTATTCCCTAGGGAGTCTGACAAACAATAGCAAGTGTTAGTGAGAATGTGGGAGAAAAATGATCCCTCATGCACCATCTAAACTGGTTCAGCCACTATGGAAAACAGTAGAGTTTCCTCCAAAAAAATTAGAATTACTATATGATCCAGTAATCCTGCTCCTGGGTAAATGCTCCCCCCCCCAAAAAAAATAAAAACAGGATTTCAAAAACATGTCTGCACTCTCAGGTTCATTGTAAAATATATATAATCTACCCTGGAGCACGATTTCTTTCCATCTGTGTTCCTCTAAACTAAAACATATTATCTGCTTCTAAAATATAATGGTGTAAAAAGCATAGGATAATTGTTATAAACAGTCTGGATCAAAAAAAGGAGACAATGAAAGAATTAAGTAGCCAGTACAAAGCAATTTTGAAGTAGAATCAGGCAAATTCCTTCAGGGTCCAAAGCCTGGAAAAAATCCTCTGAGTTTTGTGGCTCCATTCCCTGGGCTTGCATTTTTTTCACCTGGCCTGGTAGTTCCATCCTCTGAGTGATCCTTCCTATTTAATGAAATGTAGTATATGTTGCAACTGATGAAATGTAGTATATGTTGCAACTGAACAATTTAATATGTCTGTTTCTAGCCAATATAATTGGGGGGGTGGTCAAACAACCTTCTTTCCTTTCTTACATTCTCTTTCTCCTTTCAAGCTAGAAGTGTTTCTGAAGATAAAATATTCTCATGAAACTTGTAGGTCTCACCTGTATGACATAGGCGTTTACTCACTTAGACAGATTAGTCTCTAATTTTTCCTAGATAATCCTTTCTCCCCTCTCCTCTCTTTTTGACATTTTCAGAGATGGCTGAGAAGACAGAACTTTAAGCTTTTTTTTTTTTTAATTTTTTTATTGTTATGTTAATCCCCATACATTACATCATTAGTTTTAGATATAGTGTTCCATGATTCATTGTTTGTGCATAACACCCAGTGCTCCATGCAGAACGTGCCCTCCTCAATACCCATCACCAGGCTAACCCATCCTCCCAACTCCCTCCCCTCTAGAACCCTCAGTTTGTTTTTCAGAGTCCATCGTCTCTCATGGTTCTTCTCCCCCTCCGATTTCCCCCCCTTCATTCTTCCCCTCCTGCTACATTCTTCTTCTTCTTTTTTTCTTTCTTAACATATATTGCATTATTTGTTTCAGAGGTACAGATCTGAGATTCAACAGTCTTGCACAATTCACAGCGCTTACCAGAACACATACCCTCCCCAGTGTCTAACACCCAGTCACCCCATCCCGCCCACCCCACCCCCCACTCCAGCAACCCTCAGTTTGTTTCCTGAGATTAAGAATTCCTCATATCAGTGAGGTCATATGATACATGTCTTTCTCTGTTTGACTTATTTCGCTCAGCATAATACCCTCCAGTTCCATCCACGTCGTTGCAAATGGCAAGATCTTATTCCTTTTGATGGCTGCATAATATTCCATTGTATATATATACCACATCTTCTTTATCCATTCATCTGTTGATGGACATCTTGGCTCTTTCCACAGTTTGGCTATTGTGGACATTGCTGCTATAAACATCGGGGTGCACGTAGCCTTTCGGGTCCCTACTTTTGTATCTTTGGGGTAAATACCCTGTAGTGCAATTGCTGGATCATATGGTAGCTCTATTTTCAACTTTTTGAGGAACCTCCATACTGTTTTCCAGAGTGCCTGCACCAGCTTGCATTCCCACCAACAGTGTAGGAGGGTTCCCCTTTCTCCGCATCCCCGCCAACATCTGTCATTTCCTGACTTGTTAATTTTAGCCATTCTGACTGGTGTGAGGGGGTATCTCATTGAGGTTTTGATTTGGATTTCCCTGATGCCGAGCGATATTGAACACTTTTTCATGTGTCTGTTGGCCATTTGGATGTCTTCTTTGGCAAAATGTCTCTTCATGTCTTCTGCCCATTTCTTGATTGGATTCTTTGTTCTTTTGGTGTTGAGTTTGATGAGTTCTTTATAGATTTTGGATACTAGCCCTTTATCTGATATGTCATTTGCAAATATCTTCTCCCATTCTGTCAGTTGTCTTTTGGTTTTGTTGACTGTTTC
>NW_022589754.1:4477586-4533318 GCF_004348235.1 Phoca vitulina | reverse complement strand
AAAAAGGGATTGATAAGATGTTGGTTGAAAAAGGGAAAAAGAAAAATTCAAAAAAAAAGAAAAAAGGATAAAAGAAAAAAAGACAGTTAAAAAAAATAATTAACTTTGAAAGACTAAAGAATCATGGTAAAAAAGCCATGAATTCTATGTGCAGTATTCCCCTAGCGCTGGAGTTCTGCCGTTCTCATTGATTGGTAAACTTGGTCTTGGCTGGCTGTTCTTGCTGATCTTCTGGGGGAGGGGCCTGTTGCCGTGGTTCCCAAATGTCTCTGCCGGAGGCAAAATTGCCCCGCCCTTGCCGGTCCGGGCTAAGTAATCTGCTCGGGTTTGCTCTCCGGAGCTTTTGTTCCCTGCAAGCTTTCCGTACAGCTTTGGAGGCGGAGAGTGAAAATGGCAGCCTCCCAGTCTCCGCCCCGGCGGAGCCGAGAACTCGGGGTCCCGCTCCTCAGCGAGCCCCCAGAGAAAAGCAGTCAGTCACTCCCGTCTCCCCGGTCTCCGGCCACACTCCGCGCTCACCCGGCCTGTGACCGCGCCTTTCTATCTGGCACCCGACCCCGGGTGGAGTCTCCAAACCCAGCAGATCCCCGCGGTGCGCTCCCGCCCCTCTCCTCCCGGGGGCAGAAGGTGAGTCTCCCCGGATCTGCCGCTTGTTGGGTCCCTGCTGGAGGAGCAGTGGCCCGACTGTGCCGCGGATCACGGTCTATAGCAACCCCGAGCTGAGAGCCCGCGCCTGGGCTCCGTCTCTGCAGCCGGCTTCCCTGCTCCGATACCTGGGAGCTCTGCCGCATTCAGGCACCCCCGGTCTTTCTGTGACCCCGAGGGTCCTGAGACCACACTGTCCCGCGAGGGTTCCACCCCCCACTTCGCCACCAGAGTGACGTCCCTCAGCGGAGCAGACTTCTAAATGTTCCGATTTTGTGCTCCGTGGCTCTATCAGTTGCCAGAAGCGGCCGACGGAGGCCCCTCCCCCGCCGTCTATCCTTCCGAATATCGCCTTGGATTCACTTCTCCGCACGTCCTACCTTCCAGAAAGTGGTCGCTTTTCTGTTCAGAGAGTTGTTGCTACTCTTTTCTTCGATCTCCTGTTGAGTTTGTAGGTGTTCAGAATGGTTTGATCCCTATCCAGCTGAATTCCTGAGAGGAGAGGAAATCCAGGTCTCCTACTCCTCCGCCATCTTGCTCCGCCCCCCAGAACTTTAAGCTTTTTGAATGCTTTCTGGTTTTATTGAAGGAAGTCTATGAATCACAATCTTGTTCTCTTCAAAGAGATTTGCAACTGAATGCTGCATCTGTACTTTTGCTCTAAGTTGTTGAAGCACATTCTCAGCCTTCTCTCTTAAGTACACTCCACTGACCATTTATCTCCTAATTTTAGAATCCTTTACAGTCAGGATAGGCTGTGATTTCCCAAATCTTAATTACTTTTTATATAACAGGTTTTTTTTTTCATTTTATGTTTTTTCTTCTCAAATTTTGCTGTAAAGCACAAGAATAAAGCAAGCCATACTCAACATTTGGCAAGGAAAATTTCTTAGCTACATATTCAAACTCATCATGTAAAAGTTCTTCTTTCCACATCACAGTAGGACAAAACTTCACTAAGCTTGATCTAACTATATAAAACAAATCCTTTTTCCTTCAGCTTTCACCTGAGTTCTCACTAGTAGTCATTGACATCCATATTTTTTATTAACTGTTCAAGGCAATCCAGATTTTTTTTTTTCTTCTATCCGGTTCTTCAAAGTTCTGCCAAGCTCTTCCCATTGTCTAATTTCTCATTTTTACATATTTAGTACTGCAGTATCTCACTTCCATGCAACAATATCTATATTAGTTCTCTTTTTAAATAGTTTTATGTAGAAATGATACACATACCATATGATTCAGACATGTAAAATATAAAACTCAATGGATTTTGGTATATATGCAGAGTTATTCAAACATCACCATAATCAATATTAGAATGTTTTCATCACTCAAAAAGGAAACCATATTGCCATTAGTAGACATTTGCCATTTTTCCCACAAAGTCTTCCCCTAGCTCCAGCTAAGTACAAATTTATTTTCTTTCTTTATAGGTTGGCCTATTCTGGATATTTCCTATATGTGGGATCAGGCAACATGCTGTTGTGTCTGACACTTTTGGCATAATATTTTCAAGATTAAACATGTTGTAGTACGTATCAGTATTTTATTTCTTTTTCTGGTTAAATGATATTCCATTATATTGATAGAAAACATTTGATTTATTCATTTGTCAGTAGATGGCCTTTTGCATTGTTTCCACTTTTTGACCATTATAAATAATACTGCTATGAACATTCATGTAAAAGTGTCAGTGTGAACACAGGTGTCCAATTTTCTTGATTTCTAGGACCATAATTCCTGGATCATATGCTAACTTTATATTCAACTTTTGGGGGGAACTGCCATACTGCTTTCCACACTATCTGCACAATTTTATGTTGCCACCAGCAATATATGAACCTTATAATTATTCTACATCCTCACCAACACTTATTATTATCCATTTTTAAAATTTGTATTATTGGGGGCGCCTGGGTGGCTCAGTGGGTTAAGCGACTGCCTTCGGCTCAGGTCATGATCCCAGAGTCCTGGGATCGAGTCCCACATCGGGCTCCCGGCTCGGCGGGGAGCCTGCTTCTCCCTCTGACCCTCTCCCCTCTCATGCTGTTTCTCTCTCTCTCTCTCAAATAAATAAATAAATAAAATCTTAAAAAAAAAAAAAATTTGTATTATTGGGGTGCCTGGGTGGCTCAGTCAGTTAAGTGTCTGCCTTTGGCTCAGGTCATGATCCCGGGGTCCTGGGATCAAGCCTGGCATTAGGCTCCCTGCTCAGTGGAGAGCCTACTTTTCCCTCTCCCTCTGCCCCTCCCCCTGCTTCTGTTTTCTGCTACTCTCTCCCTCTCTCTGTCAGATAAACAAATAAAATCTTTAAAAAAAAAATAAAAAATTGGCGCCTGGGTGGCTCAGTTGTTAAGCATCTGCCTTTGGCTCAGGTCATGATCCCAGGGTCCTGGTATTGAGCCCCGCATCGGGCTCCCTGCTCAGTGGGAAGCCTTCATCTCCCTCTCTCGGTCCCCCTGCTTGTGTTCCCACTCTCGCTGTGTCTCTCTGTCAAATAAATAAATAAAATCTTCAATAATTAATTAATTAATTAAAAATAAATAAAATTTGTATTATTATAGCCATTCCAGTGTGTGAAATAATATTTCATTGTACTTTGCATTTACATTTCCTAATGGCTAATGACGTTTAGCATATTTTACTGTGTATATTTTTCCAGTTTTATATCTTCTTTGAAGAAATACCTATTCAGATTCTTTCCCATTCTATAACTTGGATATTTGTCTTTTCATTATTGACTTCTAATGATTATTTGTATATCCTGGATACAAGTCCTTTATCAAATATGTGATTTGCAAATATTTCCTTCCATACTATGATTTATCTTTTCAATTTTTTGATAGTACCCTTTGAAGCACGAAAGTTTTTAATTATGGTGAAATCTAATTTCTTTTTTTTTTAATTTTTTTATTGTTATGTTAATCCCCATACATTACATCATTAGTTTTAGATATAGTGTTCCATGATTCATTGTTTGTGCATAACACCCAGTGCTCCATGCAGTGAAATCTAATTTCTCTCTCTCTCTCTTTCCTTTTTTCCTGCTTGGGCTTTGGCTGTCATATCCAAAAAGATTTGTCTAACCCAAGGTCACAAAGATTTACTCTTATATTGTCTTCTAAAAATTTTGTAGTTTTAGCTCTTATATCCTGGCATATGAAACATATTGATTTTAATTTTGTATATGTTATGAAGAAGGAGTTCAGCTTCATTTTTTGGCATACGGGTTACCTGTTGTTCCAATACACTTTGTTAAAAAATTTATGCTTGCTTATTAAATTATTTTGACACTCTTGTTAAAATTGTAAATATTTGAGTTTATTTTTGGGTGGTTCATTCTCCACCATCTATCTAAAAGGGTATTCTTGTGCAAGTGCCACACTGCCTTCATTATTTTAGCTTTGTAAGTTTTGAAATTGGGAAGTAAAAGTATTCTAAATTGGATATTATTTTTAAGATTGTTGGTTAATTTGAATAATCACTATAAATATAACTTTAAATATCACTTTTGAATCTATCACACTGAATAACACTATGAATTTTAGGATCAACTTGTCAATTTCTAAAGAAAATCTAACTGGATTTTGATAGGGAAAATATAGGGTAAATGTTGATTCTTTATCAATTTAGGGAGTATTTTAACAATTTTAAGTTTTCTGATCCATGAACATGGGATATCTCACTTCTTAAGTCTTCTTTACTATCAGAAATATTTTCTAATTTTCATAGTACAATTGTTAGAATTCTTCTGTTAGTTTGTCAGCCGTTTCCTTCTTTTTGATGCTATTGTGAGTGGAGTTGATTTATTAATTTAATTTTCTGATTTTTTATCACTTTTGTGAGGAATACAATAGATTATTATATATTAATCTCGTACCTTGTTAATTTGCTTAACTTTTTATTAGTGCACATAGATTTTTAGTAAATTCCTTCAGATTTTTTTGTATACAAGATCATGTCATCTAAAAATAGCTTTCTTTTTTCTTTTTCCTTTTCAATCTGGATGCTCTACACGCATTTACTTGCCTATTTTATTCTCTCTGAAACCTCTAGTATTATGTGGAATAAAAGTGACAAGAATATGCATTTTTGTCATGTTCCTGATCACAGTGGGAAAGATTCAGGCTTCTAAAATTAAGTATGATCTTAGCACTGGGTCTTATTGTAGATGCTCATATCAGATCATGGAAATTCACTTATATTACTAATTTAATGAGAGTTTATATCAAGAAAAGATGTTTTATATTTCCAAATGTTTTCTCTGCATTTATTGAGAAGACTATTTGGTTTCCATAATATTTTTTCCTAATTATATCATGTGTTACATTGATTTTTGGATGTAAAATCTTTCACTTGGTAGATAAATCATACTTAGTAGGTTTAATCCTTTTATATGTTGCTTTATTCAATGCACTAGTATTTTGTTGACAATTTTTACCAGTATTTATAAGAAGTATTGGTCTCCAGTTTTGTTTTCTTGTGATGTATTTGTCTGATTTTGGTAACTGAGAACTACTGGGTTTATAGACTTAATTTGGAAGTGTTCTCTACTATTCTATATTTGAAATCACTTTTGAAAAACTAGTATTAACTTTTTAAAATATTTGGTAAAAGTCATTGATAGAGCCATCTAGGCCTATGCTTTTCTTTATGGAATATATTTTTTTAAGATTTTATTTATTTATTTGACAGAGAAATAGAGACAGTGAGAGAGGGAATACAAGCAGGGGGAGTGGGAGAGGGAGAAGCAGGCTTCCCACTGAGCAGGGAGCCCAATGTGGGGCTTGATCTCAGGACCCTGGGATCATGACCTGAGCCAAAGGCAGATGCTTAATGACTGAGCCACCCAGGTGCCTCCCTTCTGCCCATTTCTTAACTGGATTTTTTTTTTTTTTTGGATGTTGAGTTTGACAAACTCTTTATAGCTTTTCAATACTAGCCCATTATCTGATATGTCATTTGAAAATATCTTCTTCCATTCTGTAAGTTGCCTTTTAGTTTTGTTGATTATTTCCTTTGCTGTGCAGTAGCTTTCTATCTTGAAGAAGTCCCAATAGTTCATTTCTGCTTTTGTTCCCTTGCCTGCAGAGATGTGTTTAGTTAAAAGTTGTTCTGGTCAAGGTGAAAGAGGTTACTGCCTATGTTACCCTCAAGGATTTTGATGGTTTCCTGTCTCACATTTAGGTCTTTCATCCATTTTGAATGTATTCTTTTTTTAAAAAAGATTTTATTTATTTATTTGTCAGAGAGAACAAGAGAGAGAGTGGGCATACACAAGCAGGGAGAGCAGCAGGTAGAGGGAGAAGCAGGCTCCTCACTGAGCAAGGAACCCAATGCAGTACTCAATCCCAGGACCCTGGGATCATGGCCTGAGCCGAAGGCAGATGCTTAACCAAGACTGAGCCACCCAGGCATCCCCATTTTGAATTTATTCTTGCATATGTTGTAAGAAAGTGGTCCAGTTTCATTCTTCTGCTTGTCGATGTCCACTTTTTCCAACACCATTTGTTGAAGGGAATTTTTCCATTTGATAATCTTTCCCATTTTACAAGGGTTAGTTGACAATATAGTTGTGGGTCCATTTCTGGGTTTTCTATTCTGTTGCATTGATCTATGTGTCTGTTTTTGTGCCAGTACCATACTGTTTTGATGATTACAGCTTACTGCTTGAGGTCTGGAATTGTGATGCCTCCCACTTTGCTTTTCTTTTTCAACATCACTTTCACTATTCAGAGTCTTTTCTGGTTCCATACAGATTTTAGAATTGTTTGTTATAGCTCTGTGAAAAATACTGGTGTTATTTTGATAGGGTTTGCATTAAATGTGTAGATTGCATAGGGTAGTATAGAAATTTTAACAGTATTGTTCTTCCAGTCCATGAGCATGAAATGTTTTTCCATTTCTTTTTGTATTCAATTCCTTTCGTAAGTGCTCTAGTTTTCAGAATACAGATCTTTTACCTCTTTGGATAGGTATATTACTAGGTATCTTATATTTTTTGGTGCAATTGTAAATGGAATCCATTCCTTAATTTCTCTTTCTTCTGCTTCAGTATTGTTATAAAGAAATGCACACAGATTTCTGTACTTCGATTTTATATTCTGCAAATTTGCTGAATTCATGTATCAGTTCTAGCAATTTTTTGGTTGAGTCATTCAGATTTTCTACATAAGGTATCATGTCATCTGCAAAGAGTGAAAGCTTGACTTCTTCCTTGCTGGTCTGGATGATTTTTATTTCTTTTTGTTGTCTGACTGCTGAGGTTAGGACTTCCAGTACTATATTGAACAACAGTGGTGAGAGTGGAAATCCCTGTCCTGGTCTTGACCTTAGGGGAAAGAATCTCAGTTTTTCCCCTTTGAGGATGATATTAGCTGTGGGCCTTTCATATGTTGGGGTATGTTCCTTCTCTCCTTACTTTCTTGAGGCTTTGTGTCAAGAAAGGATGCTGTATTTTGTCAAATGCTTTTTCTACATCTACTGAGAGGATCATATGGGTCTTATCCTTTATTCTGTTAATATGGTGTGTCATGTTGATTGATTTATGGATATTGAATCACCCCTGCAGTCCAGGAATAAATCTCACTTGATCTTGGTGAATAATCCTTTTAATGTACTGTTGGATTCAACTAACTAGTATTTTGGTGAGAATTTTTGCATCCATGTTCATCAGGGATATTGGTCTGTAATTCTCCTTTTTGGTGGGGTCTTTTTCTGGTTTTGGAATGAAAGTAGTGAATGAGAATGAGTTTGGAAGTTTTCCTTCCATTTATATTTTTTGGAAAAGTTTCAAATGTATAGATATTAACTCTTCTTTAAATATTTTGTTAACTTCCTCTGGGAAGCCATCTGGCCCTGGACTCTTGTTTGTTGGGAAATTTTTGATTGCTGATTCATTTTCTTTGCTGGTTCTTGGTCTGTTCAAATTTTCTACTTCTTCCTATTTCAGTTTTAGTAGTTTATGTTTCTAGGAATTATTTGTTTCTTCCAGATTGCCCAATTTGTTGGCATATAATTGTTCAAAATATTCTCTCATAATTGTTTGTATTTCTGCATTATTTGTTGTGATGTTTCCTCTTTCATTCCTGATTTTATTTATTTGGGTTCTCTCTCTCTCTCTCTATCTCCCTCTCTCTCTCTTTCTCTTTGACAAGTCTGGCTAGAGTTTTATCAATTTTGTTAATTCTTTCAAAGAACCAACTCCTAATTTCATTGATCTGTTCTATTGTGGTTTATTTTGCTGTTATTGATGTTGTTTGTTTAATTTCTATGTCATTTATTTCTGCTCTAATATTAATTATTTCCATTCTTCTCCTGACTTTAGGCTTTATTTGCTTTTCTTTTTCCAGTTTCTTTAGGTGTATGGTTAGATTGTGTATTTGAGTTTTCTTGCTTCTTGATGAAGGCCTGAATTGCTATATACTTCCCTCTTAGGACCACTTTTGCTGCATCCAAAAAGTTTGGACTGTAGAGTTTTCATTTTCATTTGAGTCCATGTATTTTTTTAATTCTTTAATTTCCCAGCTAATCCATTCATTCTTTAGTAGGATGTTCTTTAACCTCCATGTAATTGTCCTTCCATTTTTTTTCTTGTGTTTGACTTCAAGTTTCATAGTTTTGTTGTCTGAAAATACGCATGGTATCCTTTCAAACTTCTTATACTGGTTGAAGCCCGATTTGTGACCCAGTATGTGATCTATTCTGGAGAATGGTTCATGTGCACTCAAAAAGGATGTGTATTCTGCTGTTTTAGAATGAAATGCTTTGAATATATCTGTTAAGTCCATCTGGTGCAGTTTGTCATTCAGACCCATTGTTTCTTGTTGATCTTCTGCTTAGATGATCTGTCTATTGCTGTGAGTGGGGTGTTAAAGTCACCTAGCTTTACTGTATTATCATCAACAAGTAGCTTTAAGTTAGTTATTAACTGGTTTATATATTTCGGTGCTCCCAAGATGGGGGCATAAATATTTACAATTGTTAGATCTTCATGTTGCATAGAACCCTTTATTACTATATAGTGAATTTCTTCATCTCTTATTACAGTCTTTGGTTTAAAACCTAGTTTGTCTGATATAAGAATGGCTACTCCAGCTCTCTTTTGATTTCCATTAGCATGATAAATTGTTCTCCATCCCCTCACTTTCAATCTGGAGGTGTTTTGGGGTCCATAATGAGTCTCTTGTAAACAACATATCAATGGATTTTTTTCTTTATCCATTCTTATTGCCCATGCATTTTGGTTGTAGCATTTAGTCCATTTACATCCAGAATAATTATTGATAGATATGAATTAAGTGCCATTGTATTACCTGTAAAGTCACTGGTACTGTAATTTGTCTATGTTCTTTTCTGGTCTCTGTTGCTTTTAGTCTCCCTTTCCCACTCAAAGTGTCCCCTTTAATATTTCTTGCAGAACCGCGTTAGAGTTCACAAACTTCTTTAGTTTTTGCTTGTCTTGGAAACTCTTTATCTCTCTTTCTATTCTGAATTACAACTTTAATGGATATAGTATTCTTGGCTGCATATGTTTCCCATTTAGCACATTGAATATATCATGCCACTTGCTTTTGTCCTGCCAGGTTTCTGTGGAAAGGTTTCCTGGTAACCTTATTTGTCTACCCTTGTTGATTAAGGACCTTTTGTCCCTGGCTGCTTTCAGAATTGTCTCTCTTTTTTTTTTAATTTAATTTAATTTTATTATGTTATGTTAGTCACCATACAGTACATCATTTGTTCTTGATGTAGTGTTCCATGATTCACTGTTTTTTTATAACACTCAGTTCTCCATGCAATACATGCCCTCCTTAATATCCATCACCTGGCTAACACATCCACCCACCCCACCCCCCAAAACCCTCAGTTTGTTTCTCAGTGTCCATAGTCTCTCATGGTTCATCTCCCCCTCTGATTTCCCTCCCCTTCATTTTTCCCTTCCTTCTCCTAATGTCCTCCATGCTATTCCTTATGTTCCACAAATAAGTGACACTATATGATAATTGACTTTCTCTGCTTGACTTATTTCACTTAGCATAATCTCCTCCAGTCCCATCCATGTTGATGCAAAAGTTGGGTATTTATCCTTTCTGATGGTTGAGTAATATTCCATTGTATATATGGACCACATCTTCTTTATCCATTCATCTGTTGAAGGACATTTCGGCTCTTTCCACAGTTTGGCTATTGCGGACATTGCTGCTAGGGACATTGGGGTGCATATGGCCCTTCTTTGCACTACATCTATGCCTTTGGGGTAAATACCCAGGAGTGCAATTGCTGGGTCATAGGGTAGCTCTATTTTTAATTTTCTGAGGAACTTCCACACTGTTTTCCAAAGTGGCTGTACCAACTTGCATTCCCACTAACAGTGTAAGAGGGTTCCCCTTTCTGCACAACCTCTCCAACATTTGTTGTTTTTTGCTTTGTCAATTTTTGCCATTCTAACTGGTGTAAGGTGGTATCTCAATGCTGTTTTGTTTTGAATTTCCCTGATGGCTAATGATGATGAACATTTTTTCATGTGTCTGTTAGCCATTTGTATGTCTTTTTTGGAGAAGTGTCTGTTCATGTCTTCTGCCCAGTTTTTGACTTGATTGTTTCTTGGGTGTTGAGTTTGAGAAGTTCTTTATAGATCTTGGATACCAGCCCTTTGTCTGTAGTGTCATTTGAAAAAATATTCTCCCATTGTGTGGGTTGCCTCTTTGTTTTGTTGACTGTTTCCTTTGCTGTGCAGAAGTTTTTTATCTTGATGAAGTCCCAAAAGTTCATTTTTGCTTTTGTTTACCTTGCCTTTGGAGACGTGTCTTGAAAGAAGTTATTGTGGCTGATGTCGAAGAGGTTACTGCCTATGTTCTCCTCTAGGATTTTGATTGATTCCTGTCTCACATTGAGGTCTTTCATCCATTTTGAGTTTATCTTTGTGTATGGTGTTAGAGAATGGTGGAGTTTCATTCTTCCGCATATAGCTGTCTAATTTTGCCAGCACCATTTATTGAAGAAACTGTCTTTTTTCCATTGTATTTTTTCTCCTGCTTTATCGAAAATTATTTGACCATTATTTTATCTTTGTATTTTGCAAGGTTCCCTATAATATGTCTTGGTGCTGACCTCTTTTGTTCATTTTGAGAGGATTCCTCTGTGCTTCTTGGACTGGAATGCTTGTTTCCTTCCCCAGATTAGGGAAGTTCTCAGTTACAATTTGTTCCAATGAACCTTCTCCCCTTATTTACTGTTCTTCTTCTGGGACTCCTATGATGCAGATATTATTGCACTTTGTGGAGTTGCTGAGTTCCCTAAATCTATATTCATGATCTAATTATTTATTTCCCTCTTCCTTTTAGCATTTTTTATTTCAGCCTGATTATTTTTTAGGTCACTTATCTCTGCAACAAGGGTTTCTCTGGTGATTTCTATATTTCTTTCAAGCCCTGCCAGTATTCTTATGACTGTTGTTCTAAATTCTTTTTCAGATATATTGATCATATCTCTTTTGAGCAAATCCCTGGCTGTGATTTCTTCTTGATATTTCTTTGGGGAGAATTCCTGTGTCTTGTCGTCTTTTCTAGATTTCTATCTTTTGCACGTTATGAAATCTTGCTGTTTCCTGCTTCTGAGAGTAATGCTATATATTTTTTAAAGATTTTATTTATTTTTTTATGAGAGGCAGAGAGAAAGAGAGAGGCAGAGGCAGAGGGAGAAGCAGGGTGACTCGATCCCAGGACCCTGGGATCATGACCTGAGCTGAAGGCAGACACTTAACCTACTGAGCCACTCAGGCGCCCTAGAGTAATGCTATATTAAGAAGGATAATACACTGTCAAGGGCCTGACACTTTAGGAAGTGTTTCTGTTGTATGTTGTGTGCACTCTGCTGTTGTGTTTTGGCTGTTCTTTCCCATATGTCAGTCCTCCGTGGAGTTCCTCCTCCCTTTCAGTGGGGAGTGTTTGCACCTTTAACTAGGTGTGGTTTGATTTGTTTCTTAAAATGAGCCTGATTAAAAAGAAAAAAAAAAAAGTCTGATCCAAGGAAGAGAAAATGAAAAGAAACAAAAAAGCAAACAAACAAAAAACTATATGACTGATTCCAAAGAGAAATGAAAAAATAAATAAATAAATGAAAGAAAGCCCGGTCCTGTTTTCACCAGAGCTGAACTGACACTGGAGCACTCTATGATCAGTTAGCTTGGTACATGTGTGGGGCCTGTGTTGGTCCTCTGGTGGAGAGGCCTAGCTGTGATGGCTCACAGTCAGACCTGCCCTAGTAAAGATGCCCCTGCATGGTGCAGGTGGGTGGGGTTTGGTGTAAGCAGCTCCAGCCTCCACTTGGGGTACTGTGTTGCTCACTGAAGTCTGACCATGCTGGAGGGCAGTGGTGGAAGATGGCATCACCCTGCCCTCTTGTCCCTGGGGAGAAGAACTCATGCCTGCTGCTGTTCAGGAAGCCCTCACAGAAAAGCAAACAATCTTACCTCCTGTGTCCCAGGCTTATTGTCAGATCCTGGCCCTCAACCTCTCTGTGTCTGGGCCATGGGCATGACTAATGCCACAGTTGTCCTGTCTTTCATCTCTGGACTACGGCTGGGATTCAAAACTCCAAATCTTAAAGTACCCAGCAAAACCCAGACCCACTCCCTACCAATGGAGGAGAGCCTCACAGTGCTGTCCCTGGTGCTGTTCTGTTCCAGAAAAGCAGTTGCCTGGCCACACAGGTGCTTGGAGTCTGTGATGATGCAAAGCGAAAAACTGCAACCAAGTTATCTGCCTTCTACACATGTCTCTGTCCCTTGCTATTGAACAGCTGCTCACTGGCACCCCGTGGGTCTTTCGTCCTTGGAGAGGCAATATACCCTCTTCCAAATGTACTCCAGGAAGGGGAATGTTCTCTCCCAGTGTGATCCAGAGGATCTCCACAACACACTGTCTACCACCTGAGCTTCCACCTTCCCTCTCCCCACTGACCACTGGCTTGACTCCAGGGAATGATGCAGACTTCTAAAACCTCAGAATTTGAGCTCCACTGTTCGCAAAATCTTACCATAGTCAGTTCTTCTGGATTACCTAGTAAGTGGTCTTGCGGGAGTGCTTTTCTTGTGGGAATCCTACACGCTGCTCTCTCCTGCCCCCCCGTCTTCTCTCCACGAAAAGGGCTCCCTTCCCTCAATGGCACCATAGGTTTTCTGCCCCCCCCCCCCCGACCATTCATGGCTCCAAAGCTCGTATCTGCTACTTCTCTCCCTCTAATTATGAAGATTATTTTCTTAATCTTCAGGTAGATTTCCTAGTTATTCAGAATTATTTGATGTTGATCTAGCTGTGTTCAAGGGACAAGGGCTTGCCTTTGGGTCCCCCTACTAATCCACCATCTTAACTCTCTCCTTCATTTAAAGGTAATTTTATAAATGGTATGAGTCCAATTTTATCTTTATGTGGTTTTCCAGTTGTTTAACCCAATTTGTTAAAGAGACTATCTTTTCCAATTGGATATTCTTGACCCACTTGTAAAATATTAGTTGAGTGTACATGTGAGAGTTTATTTCTGAGCTCTCTTTTGCTCCATTATTTTTTGTGTCTATGTAAATGCTAGTACCATACTGTTTTGATTCCTATAGCTTTTGGTATAGTTTGAAATAAGGAAACAAAGCCTACAGCTTTGTTCTTTCCTAGGATCTTTATTGCTATTTGGCCATTTTTGTAGTTCTATGTATTTTTTAATTTTTTTTTTTTCTATTTTGGTGAAAAATTCCATTGGTATTTTGGTAGGAATTTCAGTGAAGCTATAGATGGCCTGGACACTAGAAATTTTATCATATAGATCCTTCCAATTGATGGATACAGAATATCTTTGTATTTTTTTGTTTCTTCTTCAATTATTTAATTAAAATCTTATAGTTTCCATTGTACAGATCTTTCATTTTCTTGGTTAAATTTATTCCTAAGTTTTGTATTATTTTTGGTGCTATTGTGAATGGGGTAGTTCTCTTTATTTCTTTTTCAGATGTTTTTTATTAGTGTATAGATGAGCTGAACCAGATGACTCTAATCTTCTTCCATCACTAATGAAAGTCAAACAAACTGCTAAGCTTCAAAATAAAAAGTTTCCACTAAAAAAAAAAAAAAGCAACTGATTTTTCCAGATTGATTTTATAGTCTGAAACTTTACTGAAATTGTTGATTAGTTTTAACAGGCTTTTGGTTGAGTCTGGAATTCTCTAAATACAAAATTATACCATATGTGAATCATGATAATTTTATTTTTTTCTTTCCAATTTTGATGCATTTTATTTATTAATCTTGTCTACTTGCTGAAATTAAAATTTCCAGTACTATGTTGAATAAGTGGTGAGAGTGGACATCCTTGTTTTCTTCCTGATCTTAAAAGATTTTTTTTTCATATTTCAGCATTGAGTATGATGCTAGTTTCAGGTTTCATTATATATAGCCTTTAAAATGTTGAGGTATGTGCATTCTATATCCAATTTCTTGAGGGTTTTAATTATGAACGGACATTTTATTTTGTTAAATGCTTTTTCTGCATCTATTAAGATGACATATGATATTTATCTTTCACTCTATTAATGTGATATATCAAGTTTATTGATTTGAATATGTTACAACCTTTTTGCACTCGAGAGAAAAATCTCACTTGCCATGGCATATAATCTTTTTAATGTGTTCTAGAAATCAGTTAGCTTATATATTTTTTTAACTTAAATTCAATTAGCCAACATAAACTACATCATTAGTTTCAGATGTAGAGTTCAGTAATTCATCAGTTACATATAACATTCAGTGCTCATCACATCGTGTGCCCTCCTTAAAGACCATCACCCAGTTAGCTTATATTTTGTTGAAAATTTTTGCATTTTTTTTCATCAAGATATTGGTCTATAGTTTTCTTTTCTTCTAGTGTCCTTGTTTTGGTAATAGGGTGATGCTGGCCCTGTAAAATGAGTATGGAAGTATTCCCTCCTCTTCAATTTTTTGGAAGACTTTGAGAAGGATTGGCATTTCTTCTTTAAATGTTTGGTAGAATTTACTAGTGAAATGATCTGGAACTGGGATTTTCTGTGTTGGGAAGTTTTTGAATACTGATTCAATTTCCTTATCTTGTTATTGGGCTGTTCAGATTTTTCTATTTATTTGTGATTCAGTCTTTATAGGTTGTAGGTTTTAGGTATTTATCCATTTCTTTGACATTATCTAATTGGTTGGTATATAATTATTCATTGTAGCACTATGATCCTTTGAACATTCATGATATCATTTGTAAAGTTTCCTCTTTCATTTCTGATTTTATTTGAGTCTTCTTTTTTTCTCAGTTCACCTAGATAAATGTGTGTCAATTTTATCTTTTCAAATTATGGGATCTTAGTTTCAGATTGTTCTATTGTTTTGAGGGTTTTTATTTCATTTATTTCTGCTTTGATCTTTGCTTTTCTGTTTCTTCTACTAACTTTGCACTTATTTTGTGCTTCTTTTTCTGGTTCCTTCAAGTGTAAGGCTGAATTGTTTATTGAAGTTATTCCTGTTGTTGTTGTTGTGTTTTTTTTTAATGTATGTATATATCACCATAAATTTTATTTTCAGAACTTCTCTACACAAAAAGGAGGGGGCTGGCTGGGTGGCTCAGTTGGTTACATGTCCAATTCTTGATTTCAGCTCAGGTCATGATCTCAGGGTCATGAGACCAAGCCCTGTGTTGGGCTCCATGTTCATTGGGGAGTCTGCTTGAAATTCTCTCCCTCTCACACTCCTTCTGCCTCTAGCCCCACTTGTGCACAGTCTCTTTCTCTCTCTCCCTCTCTCTCTCTCTCTCAAATAAATAACTAGATCTTTAAAAAAAAAACACTTTATTTTCAGAACTTATTTTGCCACATCCCATAGGTTTTGGGTATATCATATTTCCTTTTTTATTTATTTTTTTATTTTTTGAGATTTTGTTTGTTTGTTTTTGCTTTGATTTCTTTTTTGGCCCATTGGTAATTCAGGAGTGTGTTGTTTTGTTTCCACATTATTTTAAAATTTCCAGTTTAGCTCCTGTTGTTGATCACTAGTTGACACCATTGTGGTCAGAGAAGATACTTGGTAAGATTCTAATTTTAAATTTGCCAAGACTTAAAAAAAAAAAATTGCCAAGACTTGTTTTGCATCCTATCTCATGATGTATCCTGCAGAATGATCTGTGTGCACTTCCGAAAAATGTGTACTGTGCTCCTGTTGGATGGAATGTTCTATAAATACGTTTTAGGTTCATTTGGTCTAATGTATGTTTCAAGTTCAATGTTGCCTTGTTGATTTTCTCTCTGAATGATCTAGCCATTGCTGGAAGTGGACACTAAAGTTCCCTCCTGTTATTGCATTGTTCTGTACTTCTTCCTTTGGATATGTCAATAAATGATTTATATATGTCACAAATATACGGTGTATATCTATATGTTACTAATGTTGGATGAGTGCATATTTATAAATGTTATGCATCATTGATGAATTGACCCAGTTGTCATTATATAATGATGTTATTTGTCTCTTTCTTCACCATTTTCAGTTTGTCTATTTTTGTTTTATAATTACTCCCATTTTATTTTGGTTTCTACATGCATGGGATACTTTTTTTTCCCATTCCTTTACATTGAGCCCCCATATGTCCTTAAATCTGAATGGGGTATCTTGTGTTTTTAACTATCCATCCACTCTTTGCCTTTTGATTGATGAGTTAAATCCATTCATATATAAAGTAATTGTTGATATGTAAGGATTACTGTAACAACCTAATAATAACTTTCTTTTTGCTTTGTACTTCCATTTTGGGTTTCCCCCCTCTTGTTTTTGTTTTTGTTTTTGTTTTTGTTTTACTTATTTGTCAGAGATAGAGAGAGCACAAGCAGGGGGAGCAGCAGGCAGAGGGAGAAGCAGGCTCCCCACTGAGCAAGGAGCCCGACATGGAACTCAATCCCAGAACCCTGGGATCATGACCTGAGCCAAAGGCAGATCCTTAACAGACTGAGCCATCAAGGTGTCCCTCCCTATTTTTGCCTTTTTAAATTGATTTTCTGTGGTATGATTCTCTCTTTCTTCTTCTTTTTTTTTATTAACATAATGTATTATTTGTTTCAGGGGTACAGGTCTATGATTCATCAGTCTTACACAATTCACAGTGCTCACCATAGCACATACCTTCCCCAATGTCCATCACCCAGCCCCCACATTTCTCCCACCCCCCCGCCACTCCAGCAAACCTCAGCTTGTTTCCTGAGATTACGAGTCTTTATGCTTTGTCTCCCCTCTGGTTTTGTCTTGTTTCATTTTTGCCTCCCTTCCCCTATGACCCCCTGTCTTGTTTCTCACAATCCTCACATCATTGACATCATATGATAATTGTCTTCCTCTGATTGACTTATTTCGCTTAGCATAATACCCTCCAGTTCCATCCACGTCATTGCAAATGGCAAGATTTCATTTTTTTGATGGCTGCATAATATTCCATTGTATATATATACCACTTCTTCTTTATCCGTTCATCTGTTGATGGACATCTAGGCTCTTTCCATAGTTTGATTACTGTGGACATTGCTGCTATAAACATTGGGGTGCATGTGCCCCTTTGGATCCCTACATTTGTAACTTTGGGGTAAATACCCAGTAGTGCAATTGCTGGGTCGGAGGGTAGCTCCATTTTCAACTTTTTGAGGAACCTCCATACTGTTTTCCAGAGTGGCTACACCAGCTTGCATTCCCACCAACAATGTAGGAGGGTTCCCCTTTCTCCACATCCTCGTCAACATCTGTCATTTCCTGACTTGTTAATTTTAGCCATTCTGACTGGTGTGAGGTGGTATCTCATTGTGGTTTTGATTTGAATGTCCCTGATGCCGAGTGATGTTGAGCACTTTTTCATGTGTCTGTTGGCCATTTGGATGTCTTCTTTGCAGAAATGTCTGTTAATGTCATCTGCCCATTTCTTGATTGGATTATTTGTTCTTTGGGTGTTGATTTTTATAGATTTTAGATACTAGCCCTTTATCTGATATGTCATTTGCAAATATCTTCTCCCATTCTGTCGGTTGTCTTTTGGTTCTGTTGACTGTTTCCTTTGCTGTGCAGAAGCTTTGTATCTTGATGAAGTCCCAATAGTTCATTTTTGCCCTTGCTTACCTTGCCTTTGGCGATATGTCTAGGAAGAAATTGCTGTGGCTGAGGTCGAAGAGGTTGTTGCCTGTGTTCTCCTCAAGGATTTTGATGGATACCTGTCTCACACTGAGTTCTATTGTACATTTTGAGTCTTTTTGTGTGTGTGGTGTAAGAGAATGGTCCAATTTCATTCTTCTGCATGTGGCTGTCCAATTTTTCCAACACCATTTGTCTTTTTTCCATTGGACATTCATTCTTGCTTTCTCAAAGATTAGTTGAGCATAGAGTTGAGAGCTCATTTCTGGGATCTCTATTCTGTTCCATTGATCTATGTGTCTCTTTTGTGCCAGTACCATACTGTCTTGATGATGACAGCTTTGTAATAGAACTTGAACTCTGGAATTGTGATGCCACCAGCTTTGCTTTTCTTTTTCAACCTTCCTTTGGCTATTCAGGGGCTTTTCTGTTTCCATAAAAATTTTAGGATTATTTGTTCCATTTCTTTGAAAAAAGTTGATGGTATTTTGATAGGGATTGCATTAAATATGTAGATTGATCTAGGTAGCATAGGCATTTTCACGAAATTTGTTCTTCCAACCCGTGAGTGCGGAATGCTTTTCCATTTTGTTGTGTCTTCCTCAATTTCTTTCATGAGTATTCTAAAGTTTTCTGAGTACAGATTCTTTGCCTCTTTTTTTTTTTTTTTTTTTAAAGATTTTATTTATTTATTTGAGACAGAGAGAATGAGAGAGAGAGCACATGAGAAGGGGGAGGGTCAGAGGGAGAAGCAGGCTCCCTGCCGAGCAGGGAGCCCGATGCGGGACTCGATCCAGGGACTCCAGGATCATGACCTGAGCCGAAGGCAGTCGCTTAACCAACTGAGCCACCCAGGCGCCCACAGATTCTTTGCCTCTTTAGTTAGATTTATTCCTAAGTATCTTATGATTTTGGGTGCAATTATAAATGAGATCAACTCCTTAATTTCTCTTTCTTCTGTCTCATTTTTGGTGTATAGAAATGCAACTGATTGCTGTGCATTGATTTTATATCTTGCCACTTTACTGAATTCCTGTACGATTTCTAGCAGTTTTGGGGTGGGGTCTTTTGGGTTTTCCACATAAAGTGTCATATCATCTGCAAAGAGTGAGAGTTTCACTTCTTCTTTGCCAATTCGGATGCCTTTTATTTCTTTTTCTTGTCTGACTGCTGAGGCTAAGACTTCTAGTACTATGTTGAATAGCAGTGGTGATATTGGACATCCCTGCCGTGTTCCTGACCTTAGGAGGAAAGCTCTCAGTTTTTCCCCATTGAGAACGATACTTGCTGTGGGTTTTTCATAGATGGCTTTTATGATATTGAGGTATGTTCCTTCTATCTCCACACTGTGAAGAGTTTTAATCAAGAAAAGATGCTGTACTTTGTCAAATGTTTTTTTCTGAATCCATTGAGGGGATCATATGGTTCTTATACCAATCTTGCAGCCCAGGAATAAATCCCACTTGGTTGTGCTGGATAATCCCTTTAACGTACTGTTGGATCCTATTGGCTAGTATTTTGGTGAGAAGTTTTGCACCCATATTCATCTGGGGTATTGGTCTGTACTTCTCCTTTTTGATTGGGTCTTTGTCTGGTTTTGGGATCAAGGTAATGGTGGCCTCATAAAATAAGTTGGGAAGTTTTCCTTCTATTTCTATTTTTTGAAACAGTTTCAGAAGAATAGGTATTAATTCTTCTCTGAATGTTTGGTAGAATTCCCCTGGGAAGCCATCTGGCCCTGGGCTTTTGTTCGTCGGGAAATGTTTGATTACTGCTTCAATTTCCTTACTGGTTATGGGTCTGTTCTGGTTTTCTATTTCTTCCTGGTTCAGTTCTGATAGTTTATACATCTCTAAAAAAACATCCATTTCTTACAGATTGTCTAAATTGTTGGCATATAGTGGCTCATAATATGTTTTTATAATTGTTCATATTTCTCTGGTGTTAGATGTGATCTCTCTTCTTTCATTCATGATTTTGTTGATTTGGGTCCTTTCTCATTTCCTTTTGATAAGTCTGGCCAGGGGTTTATCAATCTTATTAATTCTTTTGAAGAACAAGCTCCTAGTTTCATTGATCTGTTCTACTCTTCTTTTTGTTTCTATTTCATTGATTTCTGCTCTGATCTTTATTATTTCTCTTCTCCTGCTGGGTTTAGGCTTTATTTGCTGTTCTTTCTCCAGCTCCTTTAGGTGTAGGTTTACAGTGTGTATTTGAGACCTTTCTTGTTTCTTGAGAAAGGCTTGCATTGCTATATACTTTCCTCTTAAGACTGCCTTTGCTGCATCCAAAAGATATTCAACAGTTGTGTTTTCATTCTCATTTGTTTCCATGAATTTTTTAAATTCTTCTTTAATTTTCTGGTTGACCCATTCATTCTTTAGTAGGATGCTCTTTAGCCTCCATGTATTTGAGTTCTTTCCAACTTTCCTCTTGTGATTGAGTTTTAGTTTCAAAGCATTGTGGTCCAAAAATATGCAGGGAATGATCCCAATCTTTTGGTACCGGTTGAGACCTGATTTGTGACCTAGGATGTGATCTATTTTGGAGAATGTTCCATGGGCACTAGAGAAGAACGTTTATTCTGTAGCTTTGGAATGGAATGTTCTGAATATATCTGTGAAATCCATCTGGTCCAGTGTGTCATTTAAAGATTTTATTTCCTTGTTGATCTTTTGCTTAGATGATCTGTCCATTTCAGTGAGGGGAGTGTTAAAGTCCCCTACTATTATTGTATTATTGTCAATGTGTTTCTTTGATTTTGTTATTAATTGGCTTATATAATTGGCTGCTCCCATGTTAGGGGCATAGATATTTAAATTTTTAGAACTTCCTGTTGGATAGACCCTTTAATTATGATATACTGTCCTTCCTCATCTCTTATAATAATATTTGGTTTAAAATCTAATTCGTCTGATATAAGAATGTCACCCCAGCTTTCTCTTGATGTCCATTAGCATGGTAAACGGTTTTCCCCCTCCTCACTTTCAATCAGGAGGTGTCTTTGGGTCAAAAATGAGTCTCTTGCAGACAGCACATCGATGGGTCTTGTTTTTTATCCAATCTGATACCCTGTGTCTTTTGATTAGAGCATTTAGCCCATTTCCATTCAGGGTAACTATTGAAAGATATGAATTTAGTGCCATTGTATTGCCTGTAAGGTGACTGTTATTGTATATTGTCTCTGTTCCTTTCTGGTCAATGTTACTTTTAGCCTCTCTCTTGCTTGGAGGACTCCTTTCATTATTTCTTGTAGGGCTTTTTTGGTGTTTGCAAATTCTTTTAGTTTTTGTTTGTCCTGGAAGCTTTTTATCTCTCCTTCTATTTTCAATGACAGCTTAGCTGGATATAGTTTTCTTAGCTGCATATTTTTCTCGTTTAATGCTCTGAATTTATGCCTATCCCTTCTGGCCTGCCAGTGATCTGTGCATAGGTCTGCTGCCAGTCTAATGCTTCTACCATTGTAGGTTACAGATCTCTTCTCCCGAGCTACTTTCAGAATGTTCTCTTTGTCTCTGAGACTTGTAAGTCTTACTATTAGGTGTCGAGGTGTTGACCTATTTTTGTTGATTTTGAGGGTGGTGCTCTGTGCCTCCTGGGTTTTGATGCCTATTTCCTTCCCCAAATTAGGGAAGTTCTCTGCTATAATTTGCTCCAATATACCTTCTGCCTGTCTCTCTCTTTCTTCTTCTTCTGGAATCCCAATTATTCTAATATTGTTTCTCCTTATTGTATTACTTATCTCTCGAATTCTCCCCTCATGATCTAGTAGTTGTTTATCTCTCTTTTTCTGAGCTTCTTTTTTCTCCATCATTTGGTCTTCTAGATGACCAATTCTCTCTTCTGTCTCATTTAACCTAGCAGTTAGGGCCTCCATTTTTTATTTCACCTCGTTAATAGCCCTTTTGATTTTGTCTTGGTTAGATTTTAGCTCTTTTATTTCTTCAGAAAGGGATTCTCTAGTATTTTCTATGCTTTTTCAAGCCCAGCTAGTATCTTTATAATCGTCATTCTGAACTCTAGTTCCAACATCTTACTAATATCTGTATTGATTTTGTCCCTGGTAGTTGGTACTGCTTCTTGTTCTTTTTTTTTTTTTTTTTTTTTTTTTTTTTGAGGTGAGTTTTTATGTCTTGTCATTTTGTCCAGAGGAAAATAGATGAATGAGAGAACAAAATGGTAAAAGGTTAACAACAACCCCAGAAAAATATACATTAAACAAATCAAAAAAGCCCTGAAAACCAGGGTCGGGTGTGGGGGGAGCAAAGGAAAAAAACAAAAGAAAAAGAATATGATCAGGCTGGTGAATAGAACAGAGCCACACACTAGATTTTGGGTGTATTTTGGTCTGTTAGAAGAAATGGCCTCCCAAAATTTTAAAGAAAGTAAAACTAATATATATATACAAAAATAAGGGTAAATACAATGAAGGGCTGGAATTTGATTGTAAAGATGAAAATTTAAAAAAAAAAGATTTTAAAAAAGGAATTGATAAGATAAGATATTGGTGGAAAAAAGAAAGAAAAAAAAAAAAAGAGATAATGTTATCTGGCAGGAGACTAGAACAAAGCCATACACTAGATTTAGGGTATATTTTGGTCTGTTAAAAGAAACCATATCCCAAAATTTTAAAGAAAGAAAAACTTATATATGTACAAAAAATAAGGTTAAATACAATGAAGGGATAAAATAAGAGTGTAAAAATGAAAATTAAAAAAGATTTTAAAAAAGGAATTGGTAAGATAAGATGTTGGTTGAAAAAGGAAAGACAAAAAAATCAAAAAAAGGTAGAAAAAGCCAAAATAAGGAAAATCTAAAAAAATTAACTTTGAAAGACTAAAGAATCATGGGAAAAAAAGCCATGAATTCTATGAGCTGTGTTCCCCTAGTGCTGGAGTTTTGCAGTTATCATTGATCAGTAAACTTGGTCTTGGCTGGATGTTTTTGCTGATCTTCTGGGGGAGGGGCCTGTTGCAATCATTCTCAAATATCTTTGCCTGAGGTGGAATTGCATCTCCTTTGTCATGGGTCAGGCTAAGTAATCTCCTCGGGTTTGATCTTGGTTGCTTTTGTTCCCTGAAAGCTTTCCATACAGTTTTGGAGGAGGAGAATGAAAATGGCAGC
Organism: Phoca vitulina; assembly: GCF_004348235.1. Classification (NCBI taxonomy): domain Eukaryota; kingdom Metazoa; phylum Chordata; class Mammalia; order Carnivora; family Phocidae; genus Phoca; species Phoca vitulina. The sequence goes on along the minus strand of NW_022589754.1, from coordinate 4,510,384 downwards.
CTCCCAATCTCTGACCCCAGAGGAGCTGAGAACTCATGGCCCCACTCCTCAGTGAGCCCTCAGAGAAAAGCAGTCAATCACTCCTCTCTCCCTGGTCTCCAGCCGCACACGGAGCTCACCTGGCCGGTGACTGCGCGTTTGTATCTCTGGCACACGAACCCGTTTGCAGTCTCCAAACCCAGTGGATTCCTGCGGTGCACTTCCGTACTGCTCCTCCTGGAGGAGGAAGGGCAGTCTCCCCGGATCTGCCACTTGTTGGGTCTCTGCTTGAAGAGTAGTGGCCCAACTGTGCCACAGATCATGGTTTATGGAAGCCCTCAACTGAGAGCCCACTCCTCGTCTCTGTCTTTGCAGCCAGCTTCCCCACTCTGATACTTGGGAACTCTACCACACTTGGGCACCCCCGGTCTTTCTGTGACCTGTAGGGTCCTGAGACCACACTGTCCCAGCATGGGTTCCACCCCCGCTTAGCCACTGGAGCAATGTCATTCATCGAAGCAGACTTCTAAAAGTTCTGGTTTTGTTCTCTGCTGCTCTATAACTTGCTGGTAGCTGGCTGATGGATGCTCCCTCCCTCCCACCACCACGGACGATCTTCCCAAATATTGCCTCGGATTCACTTCTCCACATGTCCTACCTTCCAGAAAGTGGTCTTTTTTTCTGTTCATAGAATTGCTGCTATTCTTTTCTTTGATCTCCTATTAAGTTTGTAGGTGTTCAGAATGGTTTGATAACTATCTAGCTGAATTCCTGGGACTAGAAGAAATTTAGGTCTCCTACTCCTCTGCCATCTTGCTCCTCCAATTCTTTCTTCTTTCATTATATTTTGTGCATCTGCTCTGGGTTTTTGCTTTGCTTATTATGAGGCTTACACAAAACACCTTATAGATAAAACAATCCATTTTAAGCTTCTGGCAACTTAACTCACATTGTAAACAAATGTTTTACTCTTTTATGTCCCCCTTTTATATATTTTTGATGCCACTATTTACCCTTTTTTAAAAAGATGTATTTATTTGTTGTAGAGAGAGAGAGAACGAGCATGAGTTGGGGGAGGAGCAGAGGGAGATAATTGCAAGCAGACTCTCTACTGAGTGCAAAACCTGATGCAGGGCTCAATCTCATGACCCTGAGATCATGTCCTGAGCTGGAATTGAGGCAGACACTTAACCAACTGAGCCACCCAGTGACTTGTCAATTTACCCTTCCTATATTGTGTTAGTTAAGAAATTTTGGCAACTATAGTTATATTTAATACCCTTACTTTAACCTTTATACTGTAGTTAATTGTTCAACACACCATTCTATTGCTGAATTAGAGTTTTCTAAATCTGACGGTACATACCTTTACCAGTGTGGTGCATACCTTTGTATGTTTTCGTGTCACTAACATCTTTTATTTCAGCTTGAAGATTCAATTCAGCATTTCTTGTAAGGCAAATCTAGTGACAATGAACTCCATCAACTTTTGTTATTTTAGAATATCTTCATCGAAAATTGATCTTTCAGATAAAATTTTCCAGGTAAAATATTCTTGGTTGTCAATATATTTCTTTCAAAAATTTGAATATGTAAATCTACTGTCTCCTGGTCTCTTTCTAGGGGTTTTTACTGAGAAATATGCCAATAATCTAATGAGTGTTCCTTTGTGGCTTACAATCTTTTTTTTTTTTTTTTTTTTAATCTGTCTAAAGAGATTATACTCTTTTTATCTTTGATTTTTGACAGGCTCATTTTAATGTGCCTTGGAGAAGGTCAATTTACATTGACATTACAGGGTGAATTATTAGTTTTGTATACTTCAGTGTCCAAGACTTTCCCAAGATTTGGCGAGTTCTCACCTATTATTTAAATAAACTTTCTGCCCCTGTATTCCTCCCTTCTCTTCTGTAATCTCAAGCATTTTAATATTTGTAAATGTCATGAAGTCCCATAGATCACATTTTTCATTCCTTTTTGTTGTTGTTCTCCTCCTCACTGGTTTATTTCAACATTCCTGACCTCTAGTCCACTTACTATGTCTTCTATTTCTTCTACTCTGCTGTAGAGGTTCTGCACTGCATTTTTCATTTCATTCATTACATTTTTCCGCTCCAGAATTCCTTTTTTTTTTCATGATTTCTACCTTTTTGTTACATTTTTCAACTTGTTCATGTATATTTTCCTGATTTCATTGACTTGTTTTTCAGTGTTTTCTTGTAGCTCATTGAGCTTCCTCAAAACAACTGTTTTGAATTCTTTATCAACTAGATCCCAAAATACCATGCCTTTGAGTTTGGTCATTGGAGAATCAATATTATCTTTGGTAATGACAGGTTCCCTTGATTCTTCTTGTTTATTGGAGTTGCTACTTTCATATTTCAAGTAGCAGACACCTTCTCAAACCTTTATTACCTGCCTTCAATGGGATATGCTCTTCATTGTTTCTGTTATTTGCAGGTTTTACTTTGATCTTATTTTGATGTACCTGCTCCACATATCTTGCTCTTTCTTGTACCAGAATTCTTAAGCTTTTGTTTCTCTAGTTCTTAAAACTCTTCTGGTTGACTGCCGGAAACCTCTCTTTTGTTTTCCAAAAAGTGGTGTTATAGTTGAAGTTTGTAGTTTCTTCCTTGCCCACAGGTCCTGGTGTTTTGTTTTGTTTTGTTTTATTTTTTTCTGATAGTTCTCTTTTTACCAGACTCACTCTTATCAATGTAGTTCTGAGCACACACAGTAGCTGGTCACAGAATAGGAGCAGATGTAGGTTTTGCAGTCAGGAATTGGAAGTGTTCTTGGGCCTGGTGAAGAGATCCTGGGGTGGTATTCTCTCAAAGGTTCTTAGGACTTTCTGCTGAAGTTCTGAGTACAGTTAGCAGGAGCCACATCACTCTAAAGTCCTTTGATGTACTTAATTTCCTCTTTCTCAGTCTCTTCCCTCCATCCAAGTCATTGAGGTGCCACTTCAGTATTCTGGGTGTTATGAGAGAGAAACTGGTTTCTCCAATGGTGTCCCACACAGCTGTGGGAGCCAGGCACCCACTCACTGCCTTTTTATCCCCCTCCCCAGGAGTGTGGTTTCCATCTGTAGTTCAGCCCCACACTGTGTCATTTTGAGGGAGAGGCAACATTGGCAAAGTTCTTATTGTATTCAATATTGAAATTTTTGCTCTAACGGCATGCTGGTATCTCTTCTCAGGAAGCTTATTCTACAAATTCTTTCTCCCTTATGGGTATCTACCTAGGTCAACACTCTATCAGTTTTCGCCATCTGAAGCAAAAAAATAAAATCAGCATGTTTACTGGCTTTGCTTGTTCCATGGCTCATAATGAGGGAGGACTTTCTGCCTATTTCCATGTGCACAGGTAGCCAAGACTCCTCCTAGATCATTAGGCATATCATACTGGATCCCACCATTCCCACAGAGGCATCTTTGTTTGTGGATAGATGCCTAATTAGTTGTCAAAAAGGGAGACTAAAAGAAAGGTTGTCTAAAATGTGCTGACATCACCACCTGATTTTGGACATGCTTTTCCTTCTTTGGTTAGATGGGGATTTGGGGCTACAGGACAATAATCAGACAGATAAAACATTGCTGGCTTTGGATTTAGAGAAAGGGAACAATGAGCCAATTAATGAAGGTGGCCTCTAGCAGCTGGAAAACATAAGAAAATGGTTTATTCCTTAGAAACTCCCAAAGGAAGCAGCCCTTCCAATAACTTAATTTTAGTTTTGTAAATTCATTTCAAACTTGTGCTTAAAGAACTATAAGAAAATCTTTTCTTATTGTTTAAGCCCTTAAGTTTGTGGTAATTTGTTATAGTAGTAATAGAAAACTAATACAATAACTAAAAATCAATTTTAGTGTAAATAGTTTAAACACACTTGTTAGAAGACAGATTTTTAAATTGGATACAAAAGCCAGACAAAACTACATGGGGTCTATAGAAATCTATAAATATGAAGACAGACTTCCGGTTTCTAGTTCTACATGTAAGAAGCTTGGAAGTGGTCACTACAACCCGGTAAGAGCACACAGCTGAACTGACTGAAAAAAAAACAACTCTTCTTGGACTTATAATGGTGGTGGACATGATGAAAATTGCTGTCCTCAAGATTGGAGACAGGTGAATACAGGAAGTTGAAATTTACATGAGCAGAGACTCACAAGTGGAAACTACTGTGGTAACCAGTTCCCAAATAGGGAAACCTGAACTTTAATTGAACAACAGCTGGAGGCTCAATGCAGACAATTCTGAGAGTTAAAAACATGAGAGAGACCTAGTAATAGAAAGCTCCCCCAACCATATCATGAGATTTACCAGTAGGATCTCAACCAGATTCACACAATAAATATCAGAGAAAAATCCCCTCCTGCTTCTAGCAGGAAGGAAAACAAATTAACCATTTTGGAATAAGCAAGAACACTTTGTTCTTAAAATGGCCTGCCTTCACTGTAAGCTAGTTAACCAGAACATAACCTGCTGGGGTATTACCATAACCAAACTGACTTGAAGGGAATGAAATATTGAATTTTAGCCATCTCTAGCTTTCCACATGAGAGAGGGAAATTATCTAATTTCAGCACCCTCCAGCTATTCTGTCCTATCTAAGGGGAGAGAAAAAAAAAATGAGAGACATTTATACAGTTCATAGTCCACAGATACAGCTTTAATAAAAAACTAAAACCTATTTATAATACTATAGAATGATTTCCAACTTACCACACCTCGCCACCAATTTCTAAGTCTTATTTACAACAGACCTTTAACACGATACATCATGTTTGGCTATGAAGAAATAATTACAAAGAATATCATAAGGCAAAAAACAAAATTTGAAGACACAGAGTAAGCATCAGAACCAGATTTAGTAGAGATGTTTCAAATAGTCAGATTGGGAATTTTAAAACAACTATGACTAACATGCTAAGAACTTTAATGATAATGTAGATAGCATGCAAGAACAGATGAGAAATGTAAATAGAGAGATGGAATTTTTTTTAAATGCCAGAAGCAAACAAAACAAAACAAAACAAACACACTGTAACAGAAATAAATAATTTATTGGATGGGCATATCAGGAGATGACCCAACTGAGGAAATATTTTCTGAGCTATATATATTCCACATATAATAGTGAAACATACAGATCTCAGAGAAAAAAGAAAAACCTGAAAGCAGCTCAGGACGAGATCAGTAACCTATAAGGGTAGAAACATTAGGTTGGGAGCAGACCTATTCACAGAGACCTGGCAGACCAAAAAGGAATGGCATAATATATTCAGGGTGCTAAATGGGAAAAATATGCAGCCAAGAATAACTTACCCACCTAAGATGTCATTCAAAATAGAAGGACTGATAAAAAGCTTCCAGGAAAACAGAAACTTAAAGAATTTGTGATCACCAAACCATCCTACAAGAAATATTAAAAGGGATCCTCTAAGCAAGGAGAAAGCCCAAAAGTAAGATAAACCAGAAAGGAACAGAGACAATACAAAGTAACAGTCACATTACAGTTAATACAATGATACTAAATTCGTATCTTTCAACAGTTACTCTGAATGTATATGGGCTAAATGCCCCAATCAAAAGACACAGATTGGATAAAAAACAAAGACCCATCGATATGCTGTCTGCAAGACACTCATTTTAGACCCAAAGATACCTCCAGATTTAAAGTGAGGGGATGGAAAACAATTTATCATTCTAATGGACATCAAAAGAAAGCTAGAGTGGCAATCCTTATATTAGACAATTTAGATTTTAAACCAAAGACTGTAAGTAAGAGATGAGGAAGGGCACTATATCATAATTAAAGGGTCTATACAACAAGAAGTCCTAATAATTGTGAATATTTATGCTCCTAACATGGGAGCAGCCAAATATATAAGCCAATTAATAATAAAATCAAAGAAACACATCAACAATAATACAATAAAAATAGGGGACTTTAAAACCCACCGCACTGCAATGGACAGATCATCTAAACAGAAGATCAATAAGGAAAGAAGATCTTTAAATGATGCATTGCTCCAGATAGACTTCACAGATATATTCAGGACATTCCATCCTAAAGCAACAGAATACACATTCTACTCTAATGCACATGGAACGTTCTCCAGAATAGATCACCTACAGGGTCACAAATCAGGTCTCTACCAGTACCAAAAGACTGGGATCATTCCCTGCATATTTTCGGACCACAGAGCTTTGAAACTGGAACTCAGTCACAAGAAGAAATTTGGAAGGAACTCAGTTACATGGAGGCTAGAGAGCATCCTACTAAAGAATGAATGTGTCAACTAAGAAATTAAAGAAGAATTTAAAAAATTCATGGAAAAAATGAAAATGAAAACACAACTGTACAAAATCTTTTGGATGCAGCCAAGGTGGTCCTAAGAGGGAAGTATATAGAAATACAAACATTTCTCAAGAACCAAATAGGGTCTCAAATATACAACCTAACTTTACACCTAAAGGAGATGGAGAAAGAACAGCAAATAAAGCCTAAAACGAGCAGGAGAAGAGAAATAATAAAGATCAGAACAGAAATCAATGAGATAGAAACCAAAAGAACAGTAGAACAGATCAACAAACCTAGGAGCTTGTTCTTTGAAAGGATTAATAAGATTGATAAGCCCTTGGGCAGAATTATCAAAAAGAAAAGAGAAAGTACAAAAATAAATAAAATCATGAATGAAAGAGAGAGATCACAACCAACACAGAAGAAATACAAACAAGTATAAGAACATATTATGGAACAACTATATGACAACAAACCAGGAAATCTGGAAGAAATGGATGCATTCCCAGACACTTATAAACTACCAAGACTGAAACAGGAAGAAATACATAATCTGAACAGACACATAACCAACAAGGAAGTTGAAGAAGTAGTCAAAAACCTCCCAAGAAACAAGAGCCCAGGGCGGGATTACTTTCCAGATCAATTCTACCAAACCATTAAAGAAGAAGGTATTTAAAAAAAAAATAGAAATGGAAGGAAAACTTCCAAACTCTTTCTATGAGGCCAACATTACTTTTATCCCAAAACCAGACAAAGACAAAACCAAAAAGGAGAATTACAGACCAATATCCCTCATGATCATGGATGCAAAAATTCTCACCAAAATACTAGCCAATAGCATCCAAGAGTATATTAAAAGGATTATTCACCACGATCAAGTGGGATTTATTCCTAGGCTGCAAGGTTGGTTCAACATCTGCAAATCAGTCAATGTGATACATGACATAAATAAAAGAAAGGGCAAGGACCATATGATCCTCTCAATACATGCAGAAAAAGTGTTTGACAAAGTACAGCATTCTCTCTTGATTAAAACTCGTCATAGTGTAGGGATAGAGGGAACATACCTCAACATCATAAAAGCTGTGATCACCAAGACAGCATGGTATTGGCACAAAAACAGACACATAGATCAATGGAACAGAATAGGGACTCCAGAAATGGAACCTCAATTCCATGGTCAAATAATCTTTGACAAATCAGGAAAGAATACCCAATAGATAAGACAGTCTCTTCAATAAATGGTGCTGGGAAAATCGGACAGCTACATACAGAAGAATGAAACTGGACCATTCTCTTACATCATTCACAAAGATAAACTCAAAATGGATGAAAGACCTCAATATGAGACAGGAATCCATCAAAATCCTAGAGGAAAACAAAGGCAGTAACCTCTTCAACATCGGCCACAACGACTTCTTTCAAGACATGTCTCCAAAGGCAAGGGAAACAAAAGCAAAAATGAACTTTTGGGACTACATCAAGATAAACAGCTTCTGCATAGCAAAGGAAACAGTCAGCAAAACTAAGAGCCCTCCCACGGAATGGGAGAAGATATTTGCAAATGACATTACAGATAAAGGGCTGGCATCCAAGTTGTATAAAGAACTTCTCAAACTCAACACCCAAAAAACAAATAATCCAGTCAAAAAATGGGCAGAAGACATGAACAGACACTTCTCCAAAGAAGACATACAAATGGCTAACAGAGACATGAAAAAAATGTTCATCATCACTAGCCATTAGGGAAATACAAATCAGCACAATGAGATACCATCTTACACCAGTTAGAATGACAAATTTAACAAGGCAGGAAACAAGAAATATTGGCGAGGATGTGGAGAAATGGGAACCCTCTTACACTGTTGATGGGAATGTAAGCTGGTACAGCCACTTTGGAAAACCATATGGAGGTTCCTCAAAAAGTTAAAAATAGAGCTTCCCTATGACCCAGCAATTGCACTAGTGGGTATTTCAGCAATTGCACTTGTGGGTATTTATTCCAAAGATCCAGATGTAGCAAAAAGAAGGGGCACATGCACCCCAATGATAATAGCACCAATGTCCACAATAGCCAAACTGTGGAAGGAGCCAAGATGCCCTTCAACAGACTAAAGGGTAAAGAAGATGTGATTTATATATACAATGGAATATTACTCAGCTATCAGAAAGGATGAATACCCACCATTTGTATTGACATGGATGGAACTGGAGGACATTATGCTAAATCAAATAAGTCAAGTAGAGAAAGACAATTATCATATGGTTTCACTCATATGTGGAACATAAAGAATAGCATGGAGGACCATAGGGGAAGGGATGGAAAACTGAATGTGAAGGGGAAGAAATCAGAGGGGGAGACAAACCATGAGAGACTGGCCTCTGGGAAAAAAAACTGATGGTTTCAGAAGGGAGGGAGGTGAGGGGATGGGGTAGTCAGGTGATGGGTATTAGGGAGGGCACATGTTGTGATGAGCACGGGTTTTATATGCAAATAATGAATCATTGAACACTACATCAATAACTAATGATGTGCTATATGTTGGCTAATTGAACATAATAAAAATAAATAAATAAAAATAAAACTCATCATAGCGTAGGGATAGAGGGAACATTCCTCAAAATCATAAAAGCCATCTATGAAAAGCCCACAGCAAATATCATTCTCAATGGGGAAAAACTGAGAGCTTTTCCCCTAAGGTCAGGAACATGGTAGGGATGGCCAATATCACCAATCTGTGCAGCATAGTGGTAGAATTCCTAGTCTCAGCAATCAGACAACAATAAGAAATAAGACATCCAAATCAGTGTAGAAGAATTCAAACTCTTACTCTTTGCAGATGACATGATACTCTATGTGGAAAACCCAAAAGACCTCACCCCAAAATTGCTAGAACTCATACAGAAATTCAGCAATGTGGCAGGATAGAAAATAAATGCACTGAAATCAGTTGCATTCTTATACACTAACAATGAGACAAGGAGAAATTTAGGAGTCGATCCCATTTACAATTGCACATGAAATCATTAGATACCTAGGAATAAATGGAACCAAAGAGGCAAAGGAGCTGTACTCAGAAAACTACAGAATGGGGGTATGGGGTAACTGGATGATGGACATTAAGGAGGTCATGTGATGTAATGAGCACTGGGTATTATATAAGACTGATGAATCACAGGCCTGTACCTCTGAAACCAATAATACATTCTATGTGAATTAATTGAATTTAAATTAAAAAATGTTAAAAAATACAGAACAGTATATCTATAAGCTATGGCATAACCACAAAAGCAACATACATGTACTGGAATTACCAGGAAGAGAAATAGAAAGAAACAGAAGAAAAATTTGAAATGACTTAAAAGTTCACAAAATTAATTTCAGACACCAAATAACAGATTCAGGGAGCTCAAATAACATGGCAAAATAAATTAAAACAAACAAAAACTACATATACATGGGTATATAATTTCCAAATTACAGAAAATTGAAGTTAGTCCTGAAAGAAGCTGGGGGAGGGTACACCTTATTTATAGAGGAACAAAGGCAAGAATTACATCAAATTTTTCTCAGAAACTATGCAAGCAAAAAGAGTGGAGTGTAAATTTTAAAGTGAAGTGAGACATAGAGACAGAGAGAGAGAGAGAGAGAGGAAACTCTAAGTCTATATACTGTGAAATTCTTCAAATGTAAAGGATAGATAGAGTTTTCCAGGCAAACAAAAATTTGAGGATTTTGTTGCCAGTAGACCTGTTGTGCAAAAAATGTTAAAGTAGGTTCTTTAGAGGGAAAAGAAATAATGTACATCATAAACTCAGATCTACATTAATAAAGGAAGAGCAATGGGGCTCCCGGGTGGCTCAGTCATTTCAGCATCTGATTCTTGATTTTGGCTCAGGTCATGATATCAGGGTCATGAGATTGAGCCCTAACTCAGGTTCTGTACTGGGTGTGGAGTCTGCTTAAGATTATCCCTCCCCACATAACCCCCACCACCCCACGCTCTCTCCCTCTCTCCCTAAAAAAAAAAAAAAAAAAAAAAGGAAGGAAGGAAGAAGAGCATTATAATAGGAACATGTGAAAATAAATTAAAAGCTATAATTTCTCTTATTCTTTTTTTAGGCATTTTTTTTATTGTGTTATGTTAGTCACCATACAGTACATCATTACTTTTTGATGTAGTGTCCCATGATTCATTATTTGTGTATAACACCGAATACTCCATGCAATCTGTGCCTTCCTTAATAGCCATCACCGGGTTAACCCATTTCCCCCACCCCCCTCCCCTCCGAAACCCTCAGTCTGTTTCCCATAGTCATTGATCTAACATGATATCAGATTGTTCAAAAAATAACAAAAATGTAATTGATTATGTACTCATATATATATCATAGATACATACAGACATATATGCTTATGTATGTTTTTATATAAAAGAAATAAATGGCAACAATGAATCAGGAAGTGGAGGAAGTTATCAGGATTATTTTCTTATAAAGTATTTATACTACCCATGAAATGGTGTAGTGTTATTTGAAAATGGACTTGGATTAGTTGTAAGAGTTTGTTGAAAATAATCGGGAACCACCTAAAAAAAAGCAAACAATGAAGTGTAATTGATATGCTAAGAAAGGAAAGAATGTGGAATTACATAAAATGCTTCTTTTTTTATATTTTATTTTATTATGTTATGTTAGTCACCATACAATACATCATTAGTTTTTGATGTAGTGATCTACAATTCATTGTTTTCATATAACAAACAGTGCTCCATGCAGTACGTGCCTTCCTTAATACCCATCACCTGGCTAATCCGTCCCCCCACCCCCCTCCCCTTTAAAACCCTCAGTTTGTTTCTCTGAGTCCATAGTCTCTCATGGTTCATCTCTCCCTCCGATTCCCCCCCTTCATTTTTCCCTTCCTTCTCCTAATAGCCTCCATGCTATTCCTTATGTTCCACAAATAAGTGAAACCATGATAGTTGACTTTCTCTGCTTGACTTATTTCACTTAGCATGATGTCCTCCAGTCCCATCCATGTTGATGAAAAATTTGGGTATTCATCCCTTCTGATGGCTAAATAATATTCCATTGTATATATGGACCACATCTTCTTTATCCATTCATCTGTTGTAGGGCATCTCGGCTCTTTCCACAGTTTGGCTATTGCGCCCATGGCTGCTATGAACATGGTGGTGCACATGGCCCATCTTTTCACTACATCTCTGTCTTTGGGGTAAATACCCAGTAGTGCAATTGCTGGGTCATAGGGTAGCTCTATTTTTAATTTTTTGAGGAACCTCCACGCTGTTTTCCAAAGTGGCTGTACCAACCTGCATTGCAACCAACAGTGTAAGAATGTTCCCCTTTCTCCACAACCTCTCCAACATTTGCTGTTTCTTGCCTTGTCCATTTTTGCCATTCTAAATGGTGTAAGGTGGCATCTCAGTGTGGTTTTGATTTGAATTTCCCTGATGGCTACCGATGATGAACATTTTTTCATGTGTCTGTTAGCCATTTGTATGTCTTCTTTGGAGATGTCTTTTGCCCATTTTTTGACTTGATTACTTGTTTTTTGGGTGTTGAGTTTGAGAAGTTCTTTATAGATCTTGGATACCAGCCCTTTATCTGTAGTGTCATTTGCAAATATCTTCTCCCATTCTGTGGGTTGCCTCTTTATTTTGTTGACTATTTCCTTTGCTGTGCAGAAATTTTTATCTTGATGTAGTCCCAAAAGTTCATTTTTGCTTTTGTTTCACTAGCCTTTGGAGATGTACCTTGAAAAAAGTTGCTGTGACCAATGTCAAAGAGGTTACTGCCTATGTTCTCCTTTAGGATTTTGATAGATCTCGGTCTCACACTGAGGTTTTTCATCCATTTTGAATTTATCTTTGTGTATGGTGTTAGAGAACGGTCGAGTTTCATTCTTCTGCATGTGGATGTCCAATATTCCCAGCACCATTTATTGAACAGACTGTCTTTTTTCCATTGCATGTTTTTTCTTGCTTTGTCGAAGATTATTTGACCATAAAGTTGAGGGTCCATATCTGGGATCTGTATTCTGTTCCATTGGTTTATATGTTTGTTTTTGTGCCAATACCATGCTGTCTTGGTGATCACTGCTTTGTAATATAGCCTGAAATCAGGCAAGGTGATGCCCCTAGCTTTGCTTTTCTTTTTCAACATTTCCTTGGAGATTCAGGGTCTTTTCTGATTCCATACAAATTTTGCAATTGTTAGTTCCAGCACTTTGAAAAATGTCATTGTAATTTTGATCAGGATGGCATTGAAGGTACAGATTGTTCTGGGTAGCATAGACATTTTAGCAATGTTTATTCTTCTGATCCATGAGCATGGAATGTTTTTCCATCTTTCTGTGTTTTCTTCAATTTCTTTCATGAATGTTCTGTAGTTCCTAGAGTAAAGACCCTTTATATCTTTGGTTAGGTTTATTCCAAGTTATCTTAATGATTTTTTGATGCTATTGTAAATGGAATCATTTCTCTAATTTCTCTTTCTACAGTTGCATTATTAGTGTATAAGAAAGCAACTAATTTCTGTGCATTGATTTTGTATCCTGCCACATTATTGTATTGCTGCATGAGGTCTAGTAATTTGGGGATGGAGTCTTTTGGGTTTTCCACATAAAGTATCATGTCATCTGCGAAGAGAGAGAGTTTGACTACTTCTTTGCCAATTTGAATATATTTTATTTCTTTTTGTTGTCTGATTGCTGTTGCTAGGACTTCTAGTATTATGTTGAACAATAGTGACGAGAGTGGGCATCCTTGACGTGTTCATGTTCTTAAGGGAAATGCTCTCATCTTTTCCCCATTGAGGATGATATTCACTGTGCGTTTTTCATAGATGGATTTTATGAACTTGAGGAATATTCCCTCTATCCCTGTATTCTGAAGAATTTTAATCAGGAAAGGATGCTGTATTTTGTCAAATGCTTTTCCTTCATCAACTGAGAGGACCATATGGTTCTTATCTCTCCTCTTATTAATGTGTTCTATCACATTGATTGATCTGCAAATGTTGAACCACCCTTGCATCCCGGGGATAAATGCCACTTGGTCGTGGTGGATGATCCTTTTAATGTATTGTTGGATCTTATTAGCTAAGATTTTGTTGAGGATTTTGGAATCTGTATTCATCAGGGATATCAGTCTGAATTTCTCCTTTTTGTTGGGGTCTTTGCTTGGTTTGTGGATTAAGGTAATGCTGGCCTCATTGAATGGGTCTGGAAGCTTTCTTTCTGTTTCTATTTTTTGAAACAGCTTCAGGAGAATAGGTATTATTTTTTCTTTGAATGTTTGGCAGAATTCCCCAGGGAATCCACCAGGCCTTGGACTCTTGTTTTTTGGGAGGTTTTTGATCACTGCGTCAAACTCCTTACTGGTTATTGGCCTATTCAGGTTGTGAATTTCTTCCTGTTTCAGTCTTGGCAGCTTATAGGTTTCCAGGAAGGCGTCCATTTCTTCCAGGTTGCTCAGCTTATTGGCATAGAGTTGTTGATAATAATTTCTAATAATTGTTTCTATTTCCTTGGTGTTAGTTGTGATCTCTCCCCTTTCATTCATATTTTTATTATAATGGGCCCTTTCTCTTTTCTTTTGGATAAGTCTGGCCAGTGGTTTATCGATCTTATTAATTCTTTCAAAGAACCAGCTTCTAGTTTCGTTGATCTAATCTACCGTGTTTCTGGTTTCTAATCCATTGATCTCTGCTCCGATCTTCATTATTTCTCTTCTAATGCATGGCTTAGGCATCGTTTGTTGCTTTTTCTCTCGTTCTTTAAGGTGTAGAGTTGGTGAATTCGGGATTTTTCTATTTTTTTGAGTGAGGCTTGGATGGCTATGTATTTCCCCCATAGGGCAGACTTTGCAGTAACCCATAGGTTTGGACTGATGTGTTTTCATTCTCATTGGTTTCCATGAATTGTTTAAGGTCCTCTTTGATTTCCTGGTTGACCCAAACAATCTTTTACCAAGTGGTCTTTAGCTTCCAAGTGTTTGAATTTCTTCCAATTTTTTTTTTTTTTTTTTTTTGTGATTGAGTTCCAGTTTTAAATCATTGTGGTCTGAGAATATGCAGGGAATAATTTCAATCTTTTGGTATCAGTTGAGACCTGATTTGTGACCCAGTATGTGGTCTATTCTGGAGAAAGTTCTGTGTGTGCTTGAGAAGAATGAGTATTCTGTTGTTTTAGGGTGGAATGTTCTGTATATATCTTTGAGGTCCATGTGGTCCAGTGTGTCTTTCAAAGCTCTTTTTCTTTGTTGATTTTCTGCTTAGATGACCTATTGCTGAGAGAGGAGTATTGAGGTCTCCTACAATTTACGTATTGTTACCAATATGACTCTTTATTTTGGTTAACAGTTGGCTTATGTAGATGGCTGCTCCCATGTTGGGGGCATAGATATTTACAATTGTTAGATCTTCTTGTTGGATAGACCCTTTGAGAATGATATAGTGTCCTTCTGCATCTCTAACTATAGTCTTTAGTTTAAAATCTAATTTTTCTGATATGAGAATTGCTACCCCAGCTTTCTGATGAGGTCTGCTGGCATGGAAGATGGATCTCGATCCTTTCACTGTCAGTCTGGATGTATCTTTAGGTTCAAAATGATTCTCTTGTAGACAGCATATGGGTGGGTCATTTTATCCAATCTGCAACCCTGTGCTGTTTTATGGGAGCATTTAGGCCATTCACGTTGAGAGTGATTATTGAAAGATATGAATTAATTTTCATTATGTTGCCTGTGAAGACCTTGTTTTTATAGATTGTCCCTGTAAATTTCTGTTTTATATCACTCTTGGGGTCTTTCTCCTTTTATAGAACCCCCCTTAATATTTCTTGCAGGGCCTACTTAGTGGTCACATATTCTTTCAGTTTCTGTTGCTCTTGGAAGCTCTGCATCTCTCCATCCATTCTAAATGACAGCCTTGCAGGATAAAGTATTCTTGGCTGCATGTTCTTCTCATTTAGTATCCTAAATATGTCTTGGCAGCCCTTTATGACTTGCCAGGTCTCTGCAGATAGGTCTGATGTTATTCTGATGTTCTTCCCTCTGTAGGATAGGAATCTCTTCCCTCTAACTGCCCTTAGGATGGTTTCCTTGGTTCTAAGATTTGCGAGTTTTACTATTATATGCCAGGGTGTTGGCCTGTTTTCCTTCATCTTGGGAGGGCTACTCTCTGCCTCTAGGACACGAATGTTTGTTTCCTTCCCCAGATTAGGGAAGTCCTCAGCTACGATTTGCTCAACTATATCTTCTAGTCCTCTCTCTCTCTCCACTCCCTCCAGGATCCCAATAATTCTGAGATTGGAACGTTTCATGGTGTCACTTATTTCTCTGATTCTATTTTCATGGATTCTGAGTTGTTTTTCCCTGGCCTCCTCTTTTCCCTTTTTATCTATTAATTGATCTTCAAGGTCACTGATTCGTTCTTCTGCCTCACTTACCCAAGATGTTAAGTTATCTAGATTAGATTGGATCTCATTGGTAGCATTTTTAAGTTCTGCCAGTTCAGCCCTCGTTTTTGCCCTTAGAGACTCTATGAAGCCATTAATTGATTTCTCCATCCTAGCTATTGTCTTCACAATTGCTAGCCTGAATTCCATCTCCAACTTCTTGGTTATATCTGAATCCATTTGTAAATCTGTGGCCTAAGTGAAAGTCTCTGAGTCTTTCCTATTTTGGGGGTTCCTCCTCATAGTCATTCTGTTGATAGGTGGTTGAGGGAAAGTAGAGTCCAAATTATTGGCCAAAACCCAAGTTAGGTGCACCTGTTTTCTAGAGACCTTAGGGTTGCTGGCCTCTTGTTTTCCCAGCCTGTCTTCTGGGGTAGGGTCCTGCCATGCTGTTACTCAGGCAACCCTGTTTGGGCAGAGTTGCCCTGACCCCTGTGGTGGGGGATGGGCTCAGTGAAAACCTGTTTTTGGCTTTTGTTCTCTGGCACCTTTCCCTGGTGGCTTTCCGCGTCTCTTCCGAGAGTCAGAGGAGAAGAGATTGATTCCAACCCTCTGCCTCAGATCAGAGAGATCGCAGTCTGTTCTTCAGTGAGCTCTCCAGGCCACAGCCTCTTCTTTTCTGTGTGTGCTGCTATACACTGTAGCGTCTTGAGTTGTACACCCTTCAGCAGCGCTCCCAGTCCCCACCTCCAGGTCAGGGCATGTCTCTGTCCTTTGTGCTTCTAAAATCACCAGCTGCCCCCAGTTCGCATGCGTGGTCCCGCCAATCCGTGTTTCTGTCCAGGTGGCTGCCCTAAAGTCCTTTCTCCGCCACTACCAGTCTGTGAGTCTGTGCCCCGTCCCCAGTGCAGGAAGTTATCGCTTAGTGGCAGTGTAGGATCCAGATGGCTCGGCTCCCTCCCCCTTCCCTTTATCCTCTGATATCTGTCTGCAGAATCACAGCTCCCCATTTCGTACCTTGAAACCAACCACCTGTGATATTCGGCTTGTAGAGATCCAGATCTATCTTCTTACATCTCAGGCTGATTTTGTGTGTGTTCAGAGTGGTCTCGTAGATATCTAGCTCAATTTCAGGGACTGGTTGAAATAAGGTCCCCTACTCCTCCGACATCTTTTCCCCTCCTAAAATTCTCAGTTTAAACCACCGAAAAAGAAAAATAATGAAAGACAAAATTAAGAATAAAATACAAAGGCAAGAAATAGAAAATAGTAACCATTATGGTAAATATTAATTAATCTAAATCAACTATCACTTTGAATATCAATGGTCTAAATGCACTAAATAAAAGACAGAGATTGTTATAATGGATCAAAAAATTAGAACCAATTATATATTGTCTACAAGAAAACCACTTTATTTTGCTTTTGAGTATAGTTGACACACAGTTACATTAGTTTCAGGTGTACAACATACTGATTCAACTTCTGTATACGTTATGCTCTGCTCACTATAAGTGTAGCTACCATCTGTCATCATACAATGCTATTACAATATCAGTGACTATGTTACATATGCTGTACCTTTTTCTCCCATGACTTAATCATTCATACTCATTTTGCCCCTTCCTCACTCTCTTCCCTCTGCTAACCATTAGTTTGTACTCTGTATTTATAGGTCTGATTCTGCTTTTTATTTGATTTTTCACTTGCTTTGTTTTGTTTTGTTTTGTTCTTTCTTTTGCTTTGTTTTTATTTCTGTGACTTACTCATTCCATAACTGGAAGTCTGTATCTCCCATTCCTCTTCACCCACTTTGTCCATGCCCCCACCCCTCTTCCCTCTAGCAATGTCAGTTTGTCCTCCATATTTGCAGGTTTTATTCTGTTTTTTGTTTGTTTGATCATTCATTTTGAATACAAATTAAATATAAAAACTCAAATTGATTAAAAGTACATGAAGAGTGAATTATACACTGTGTTAAAGCTATTTAAAAGAAAGCAATATTAGCTACATTAATTTCAGACAGAAAAGATATTTTTTAAAGATGTTATTTATTTATTTATTTGACAGAGAGAGACACAGTAAGAGAGGGAACACGAGTAGGGGTAGTGGGAGAGGGAGAAGTAGACTTCCCCCGGAGCAGGGAGCCCGATCAGACAGAACAGATTTTAAAGTAAATATAGTTATCAGGGACAATGAAGGACATCATATAATAATAAAGGGGTTAATTTCCAAAAAATAATAATAATAATCCCTATTGTGCATGTGCCTAACAACAGTGCATCAAACTACATAAGGTACAGAATTGAAAGGAGAAATAGATGTTTCCACTCTCAGAGTTAGAGACTTCAACACCCCTCTCTCAGAAATAGACAGATCCAGCAGGCAGACAATCAGTAAGGACACAGTTGAACTCAATAGTAGCATCAATCAATTAGATATAATTAGCATCTAGACATATAGGGAACTTAAATACATAATACTATGTAAAAGAATCTTAAATATGTATTAAATATTTAATATTTAATACATATTTAAATAAAATATAAAATAAAAGAAGCCAATATGAAAAGCCTGTATACTGTATGATTCCAACTATATGACATTTTGAAAAACATAAAACTAGGCAGACAGTAAAACAAAATGATAATTAACAGGGGTTGGGACGGGGTAAATAGGCAGAACACAGAACATTTTTAGGGCAGTGAAAACATTTTGTACAATATAATTATTTTTAAAATGTCATTATACATTTGCCCAGACCCAGAAAATGTACAATGCCAAAAGTGAACTCTACAGTAAATTTCAAGTTTTAGGTGAGTTCAGTGTGTCAGTGTAGGTTCATCTTTCATAAAAATATGTACCAATTTGGTCAGTTATGTTGATAATAAGAATCTATGCCTGTGTGGGAAGAGAGAGTATATGGGGAATCCATATACATTCCTCTCAATTTTGTTATAAACCTAAACTGATTTAAAAAGTAAAAGCCATAAAAACTCAAAAGGGTCTTAAAAAGTATAAATACATAGATATGAAAATGTGAAAGTATGGTAAAATTTGCTAGCACTAATCAAAAGAAATCTGGACTAGGTACATTAATTTCAGATAAAGCAGACTTCAGAACAAAGAATAGGGATGCCTGGGTGGCTCAGTTGGTTAAGCGTCTGCCTTCAGCTCAGGTCATAATCCCAGGGTCCTGGGATCGAGTCCCGCATCGGGCTCCCTGCTCAGTGGGAAGCCTGCTTCTCCCTCTCCCACTCCGCCTGCTTGTGTTCCCTCTGTCTCTCTCTCTCTCTCTCTGTGTCAAAAAAAAAAAGATCAGAACAAAGAATAATATGGATATAAAAGCAGACATTTCATACTGATAATAGAGCTCATTGCCCCAAAATACTTAATTCTAAACATATATGAACCTTAAAGCTAAGCTTCAAATACTTGAGGCAAAGAAAATAAAGGATCTAAAAAGGAAAAGGAAAGTGAAAAATTTACATTTATAGTTGGAGACTTACAACTCCTTTCTCAATAATTAATAAAAAAGAAGGTATGGGACACCTCGGTGGCTCAGTCCCTTAAGTGTCTGACTTTTTGTTTTAGACCAGGTCATGATCTCAGGGTCATGAGATGGAGCCCTGCATTGGGCTCCATGCTCAGCGTGGAGTCTGCTTGAGAGATTTTCTCTCTCCTTCTCCCTCCCCCTCTCCCTGTCATGCTCTCTCTCAATGAATAAATAAATAAATAAATCTTAAAAAAGCTTCAAGTAAAGTTATAGATGAAATGAATAGCTGTATCCACCAATTTGATCTAATTTATAGACCACTCCATTCAACAGTAGCAGAAATGCATGTTCTTAAGAAGTGCATATGGAATAGTCAACAGGATACACCATATTCTGATCTTTAAAACAATCTTTTTTTAAAAGCTTTTGTTTAATTATTTGTCAGAGAGAGAGAGCAGGCAAAGACAGGGGGAGCGGCAGGCAGAGGGAGAAACAGGCCCCCCACTGAGCAAGGATCCTAATGCGGGACTCAATCCCAGGACCCTGGGATCATGACCCGACCAGAAGGAAGATGCTTAAAATACTGAGCCACCTAGGCATCCCTAAAACAACCTTTTTTTAATTTAATTTATTTATTTGAGAGAGAGTGAGAGAGAGTACACAGAGGAAGAGGGAGAAGCAGACTCCCTGTTGAGCAAAGAGCCCTATGTATTGCTCCATCCCAGGACCCTGAGAATATGACCTGAGTCCAAGGTAGATACTTAATCAACTGAATCACCTAGGCACCAGTCTATAAAACAATCTTAAGAAACTTTAAAAAAAAATGAAATCATAAAATACAGACTCTCAGATCATCATGAAATTAAACTACAAAGAAGTCACATAATGTTACCTGAAAATTGGCAATATTTAAAGATTAAACACTGTATTTGTAAATAAATCATGGGTCAAAAATAAAGTCTAAGGAAAAATTTTTAAAAACATATTTTGACTAAATAAAAACTAAAATACATTACATTAAAATTATGGGAAGGAAATGTATACATTTTATTAATATGTTAGAAATGAAAGATCTAAATAATAACCTTTGTCCACATTTAGATAGAAACTAGGGACCAAGACCAAATTAAGCCTCATGTAAATGGAAGGGAGGAAATAAAAATTAGAGCAGAAGTAAGTGAAAATGCAATCACAAAATGAATAGAGAGGATCAATAAAACCAAAATTTTATTCTTTGAAAAGATCAATAAAATTGATAAATCTCTAGCCAGGCTAACCAAGCAAAAAAAAAAAAAAAAAAAAGGAAGAAGGCACAAATTACCAATAACAAGAGTGAAAGGGAATATTTCTACAAATATTGAGTGGAAAATAAGAAAACAACATGGTTAATCTTCTGCCCATAGATTTGAAGACCATAGCTAAGATTGACCAATCATTGCAATGCACAATCTAACACAACTTTCCTATTTGAAATAGATTATATGAATATCCATATATTTAGTAAATAAATTGAATTTATAATTTAAAATCTTTTTTAAAAAATATTTTTATTTATTTATTTATTTATTTGAGAGAAAGAGAAAGCACATGGGATGGGAGGGAGGGGCAGAGGGAAAGGGAGACAGAATCTTAAGCAGGTTCCATGACCAGCAGGAGTCCGACACAGGGCTCAGCTGGATCTCACAACCCTAAGATCATTATCTAAGCAAAACCAAGAGACAGATGCTTAACCAACTTAGCCCCCAAGGTGCCCCTATAACTTAAAATCTTAAAAAAAAAAAAAAAAAAAAAACCAAAAAAAAACAACCTTTAGTCCCAGATGGTTTCATTATGAATTGCATGAATCTTTTAACAAATAACTATCATGAGACTAAAATAAACTAATTCATAAAATACAATTGGAAAGCATATATTCTATTTTTTTTATAAGGCCTATATTTCCCTAGTACCAAAGCCAGATAAACATGAGGCGCACCTGGGGTTTTATTTGAGAGAGAGAGAAAGATACAGAGAAATAGCGGGGAGAGGAGCAGAGGAAGAGAGACAAACAGGTTCTCTGCTGAGCAGGGAGCCCAAGGCAGGGCTCAATTCCAGGACCCCGAGATCATGACCTGAGCTGAATGCAGATGCTTAACTGACTGAGCCACCCAGGTGTCCCTAAATAAATCTTAAAAAAAAAAAAAAAAAATGAAAGAAAATTTAAACCAATATATCTCATGAACATATATCCCTAACCAAATATTAGCAAATAGAATCCAACATTATATAAAAGGTGGGATACATCACAAATGTAAAATTTTTCCCTAAAATATGTCTTTTTCAAAATTCAAAAAATAATCACTGTATTTCATCATATTAATATGCTAAATAAAATGGTTTTCCATGTCTTTGTGTCATCTTCAATTTGTTTCATTGATGTTTTAGTTTTCAGAGTACAGATATTTTACCTCTTTGGCTAGGTTTATTCCTGGGTACCTTATGGTTTTTGATGTTATTGTAAACTGGACTGATTCCTTGATTTCTCTTTCTGCTGTTTCATTATTGGTGTATAGAAATGTGACAGGTTTTTGCACATCAATTTTGTATCCTGTGACTTTACACCGAATTCATGTATCAGTTCTACCAGGTTTTGTTTTTGTTTTTGTTTTTTTTGTTTTTTTGGTGGAGTCTTTTGAGTTTTCTATATAGAATATCATGCCATCTGCAAATAGTGAAAGTTTGACTTCTTCCTTGCTGATTTGGATGTCTTTTATTTGTTTTTGTTCTCTGATTGTTGTGGCTAGGACTTCCAGTACTATGTTAAATAACAGTGGTGAGAGTAGACATCTCTGTCTTGTTCCTGACCATCAAAGAAGAACTCCCAGGTTTTCCCCACTGAAGATGATATTAGTTGTAGGTTTTTCATATATGTCCTTTATTATGTTGTGGTAAATTCCCTCTAAACCTACCTTGTTGAGGGTTTTTATCATGAAATGGATGGTGTACTTTGCCAAGTGCTTTTTCTGTACCTACTGAGATCATATGGTTCTTATGATTTCTTTTATCAATTTATCATGTTGATTGATTTACAAATATTGAACCATTCTTGCAGCCCAGGAATAAATCCCACTTCACTGTGGTGAATGATTCTTTTAATGTACTGTTGGATTTGGTTTGCTGGTATTTTTTGAGAAATTTTGTATCCATATTCATTAGGGATATTGGTGTGGAGTCTTTATCTGGTTTTGGTATCAGGGTAATTCTGGCCTCATAGAATAAATTTGGAAGTTTTCCATTTACATTCAGAGTAATCATTGATAGATATGGATGTATTGCCATTTTATTACTTGTTTTGTCATTTCTGGGGATCTTCTCTCTTCCTTTCATGTTTTTGTCACTTTTAATCTTTCCACTCAAAGAGTTCCTTTAATGTTTCAGGGCCTGTTCAGTGGTCATGAACAACTGTAGCTTTCTTTTGTCTAGGAAACTTTTTATGTCTCTATTCGGAATGATAGCCTTGCTGGATAGAGTATCCTTGGCTGCAGATTTTTCCAGTTCAGCACTCTGAATATATCATGCCACTCCCCTCTGGCTTGCCAAGTTTCTGGTAAGCAATTTGCAGCTAGCCTTATGGGTCTTCCCTTGTAAGTTAAGGACTTCTTTTTTCTTGCTCCTTTTATTTTTTATCACTATATTTGGAAATTTAATTATAATATGTCCTGGTGTTGGTCTGCTTTTGTTGATTTTGATGGAAGTTCTCTGTGCCTTCTGGATCTGAATGTCTGTTTTCCTCCCCAGATTAGGGAAATTTTCAGCTATTATTTCCTCAAATTAATCTTCTACCTCCTTCTCTCTCTCTTCAAGAAAACAGCACTTTTAAAAATGGACTGCTTCAGAACACAATGTAGAGATTTTATATGACTAAAATTATTGAAAACTCAAATATGAAAACTTGTTTGGACATTGTTTTTGAAGCCCAACACAGCTGTATTCCCTCAGTTCTCTACCTGAACCTATAGCTGTATTTGTAAACAAAGAAGTGCTAAAGATAAATGAATGGAAGAACCAAGGCTATTTTATCTATTAAAATAAGCTTCATTAAAATGACAATGGTATATATATATATGTGTGTGTGTGTGTGTGTGTGTATACACACACACAAAAAAAAATAGAAAAAATCTAAAGCTGAAGTCTAAAAAAAGGATTTCTGAATAGTTTCTCTGCTTTGAAGAGTCCCAAAGTTGCAGTAATTTACTGAAAAAATCAATAGGATTTAACTGAAAATAATGTTAATACATTGTTTTCTTTGGGAAAGAACTGTAGAAATATTATTGATTGCCTACCTTATTGTAATTCCTTTTCTTATTTCTATTTACAGGAGACCCAATTTTGTTTACTCCACAAAACCTGGTCTTTCCTCAGACTGAAGGGAATTCTAAGTAGACTAAGCCAATCACAAGAATTCCATTCATTCTCCTTTCCAATAATTGATTCATGAATGAGTATATGTTGAAACCTGGCTAATTAGACTTCAGGGGAAGTCTGCTGAGAAATCTCTGGGAAAGATTCCAGAGTGTGCTTATAACCATTACTTTAGCTGTCTCAAAGATTGGGACAGATATAAGAAACACTAGGAGGACTAAGTCCTCCTTCCAAGATATGATTAGTTTTGTTCTTGATAAATAAAGATGTTGCCTCCCTTCACTCCAACAAAGGATCATTTTGTTGACTATTGATGCTATGTGTACCTATGCTGTAATGAAAAGTAAAGTGGCTTCATGTCCATATGTAAGACTTCCTTAGGAAACCTTTCTCATGGACTGCTTTAGAAATTTCCATGGTATTACTATTGGTTTACATAAAATGCGCTGGTGAGATGGAAGCCTCACATTGAAAGCACTAGAGCTCATATTTTCAGATTGTTGTATTGATATATGTTAGTGGTGGTGAAAGGCAAGGAACATTTATTGTACCCAGAAGCAACATGGTGTGGTGTATAAAACTAAACTTGAAGTAAAGAGACCCGTGTTCCAGCCCAAGTTCTGCCATATTCCTGATTATGTGGCTGTAAGCAACCCCTCAGAATATCAATTTCTTCATGTCAGAAAGAGTTGTAAGGATGCACAGTCATGCCACTTTTATTCAGCATAGTATAGAAAATCCTAACCAGAGCAATTAGGCAAGAAATAGAAAGAAAGGTCATCCAAATTTGAAAGGAAAAAGTAAAACAGTCATTATTTGTAAATGGCATGATAGTATATATAGAATAACTTAAAGACTGCACTCAAAAACTGTCAGAACTAAAAAAAGAATTCGTTAAAGTTGAAGGATACAATGTCAATATACAGAAATTTGTTATATTTTTATACACTAATGATGAACTATCAAAAAATAAATTAAGTAAACAGTCCCATTTACAATTGTAACAAAAAGAATAAAATACCTAAGAATAAATTTAACCAAGTAGATGAAAGACGTGTACACTGAAAACTATAAGACACTGATGATATTTGTCTTTCTCTGACTTATTTCACTTAGCATAATACTCTATAGCTCCTCCATGTTGTTGCAAATGGCAAGATTTCATTCTTTTTTATGGCTGAGTAATATTTCACTATATATATATCACATATATATTGTGGTATATTGCCTCCCAACAAAAACAGAAAGCTATACTGTAAAGGAACTATATTCATAGTACAATATGAGTTAGTTATTATTGAAGTCATAATCCAGTATATTATAAATATTGATTCAACTTAAAATTGTTAATTGTTTTAAGAAAATGGAGGGGGTGAAGGAAGTGGTTGTGTATATAAGCATGTGAGTGTGTGTATGTGTGTGTGTGGTATAATTATCTATATTCTTCCATATCATAATAGGGAATTAATAAATGATATCTAAAATGATTGATCTTTGGATGTCAGCATCATTGAGATGTAAGCCATTCCTCTTTTCTCTCCCTCTTTTTAACAACTAATTGGACATTCTTAACTGAAGAAAATTACCTTACACCAAGGGACCTGAGAGGTTTCTAGCCTATTTGTGCTTCCAAAAATAAGCAAACAAGATTTCTGTAAAAGTTGTGAATTTAAGGCAGTCTGCAAACCTCCCCCATTTCCATTCACCATGGTGAGAGTGGTAAACCTGGAGAATGAAAAGCTAGACAGATACCCAAAGACAAGAGAAAATTTATAGAAGTCCAACATTCCTGAAGGGAGATTCCACCACACCATGAGAATGCAATAGAGACATGTTTGGACATAGGAGAGAGAGGAACTCACCAAAGCTGTCTCCTTCCCTAGGGCAAAAGTACAAGGGAATAAACTTTTGGTAGTGGCAACAGTAACCGCTCCAACAGAAAAGTTGGAAGGCAAAAGAGAATTACTACTTGGCTACCCCAGATGTGCAAGTTGTGGCTGGAGAAACCTAATTCTCCCTAGCAGCACGTGGATTTTTAAGAGGAACTTCCATGACTGGGGGTTGGGGGAGAAGGAGAAAAGGAAGGAAACAGATAAAAATAACAAAGGGCAATAAAGGAATGCATTTCTTGATGTCTGTTTCAGGACTTCAACAGCAAGGTCCACCAAAAAAGCTCTGGAAGTGTCCAACTTGAAGACCTCCCCACTAGACCTGTGGGCACCCTACAAGTCTCAAGTGCTAAACTCAGAACTCCCCCGATTCTCCTGCCAGCAAATTGGGCACATTCCTGAGTGTATTGAAAACAGTAAGCTCTAATCTATACGGAGAATGCTCAAGGTAGGTAGGCAAGACAGAATCCACAAACTTGTGCTATAGTGCCACCTTCTGGAATGCAAAAAAAAAAAAAAAAAAAAGTTGGTGATAGCCGGCCTCTTGAACATTTAGAACCAAAGAAAACTTAAAAGTTTACTTAAGGAGGTATCACCTACTTCAAATGCAAAAACTAATACCATGAACACAAATCAAAGAAATACAGTCACGGGAGGAAAATGATAATTCAGCAACCAAACTCAAAGCATGGAATATTGTGACCTACCTGATAAAGATTATCAAATAACAGTATGGAAAACGTTAATAAACTAAAAGTAAACTAAAACAAAACAAAACAAAACACAATTCATTGAAGTCAGGAATAAAATTAATGAATTATTTACCAAAGAGGTTGAAATTATAAAAAGAAGAAAAAACAAAAATTCTGGATCAAATGAATTCAAAAATGAGATGAATAAAGGGATAGAGATCATTGGTAACAAGGTGGGCCAGAAAGAAGAAATAATAAATAATTAGGAGCATAGAGACATAGAAATAATTCAATTAGAAGACAAGAGAGAATTAAAGTTTTTATTTTTTAATTTAATTATGTTATGTTAGTTACTATACATCATTTGTTTTTGATGTAGTAATCCATGATTCATTGTTTTCATATAACAATCAGTGCTCCATGCAGTACGTGCCCTCCTTAATACCCATCACCTGGCTAACCCATCCCCCCAACCCTCTCCCCTCTAAAACCCTCAGTTTGTTTCTCAGAGTACATAGTCTTTCATGGTTCATATCCCCTTCTGATTCCCCCCCTTCATTTTTCCCTTCCTTCTCCTAATGGCCTCCATGCTATTCCTTATGTTCCACAAATAAGTGAAACCATATGATAATTGACTTTCTCTGCTTTACTTATTTCACTTAGCATAATCTCCTCCAGTCCCATCCACGTTGATGCAAAAGTTGGGTATTCATCCTTTCTGATGGCTGAGTAATATTCCATTGTATATATGGACCACATCTTCTTTATCCATTCATCTGTTGAAGGGCATCTCAGCTCTTTCCACAATTTGGCTATTGCAGACATTGCTGCTATAAACCCTGGGGTGCATATGGCCCTTCTTTTCACTACATCTGTGTCTTTGGGGTAAATATCCAGGAGTGCAATTGCTGGGTCATAGGGTAGCTCTATTTTTAATTTTTTGAGGAACCTCAACACTGTTTTCCACAGTGGCTGTACCACCTTGCATTGCCACCAACAGTGTAAGAGGGTTCCCCTTTCTCCACAACGTCTCCAACATTTGTTGTTTCTTGCCTTGTCAATTTTTGCCATTCTAAGTGGTGTAAGGTGGCATCTCAGTGTGGTTTTGATTTGAATTTCCCTGATGGTTAATGATGTTGACTATTTTTTTATGTGTCTGTTAGCCATTTGTATGTCTTCTTCAGAGAAGTGTCTGTTCATGTCTTCTGCCCATTTTTGACTGGGTTATTTGTTTTTTGGGTGTTGAGTTTGAGAAGTTCTTTATAGATCTTGGATATCAGCCCTTTGTCTGTAGTGTCATTTGCAAATATCTTCTCCCATTCCGTGGGTTGCCTCTTTGTTTTGTTGACTGTTTCCTTTGCTGTGCAGAAGCTTTTCATCTTGATGAAGTCCCAAAAGTTCATTTTTGCTTTGGTTTCACTACGCTTTGGAGATGTATCTTGAAAGAAGCTGCTGTGACCTATGTGGAAGAGGTTACTGCCTATGTTCTCCTCAAGGATTTTGATGGATTCCTGTCTCACATTGAGGTCTTTCATCCATTTTGAGTTTATCTTTGTGTATGGTGTTAGAGAAGGGTTGAGTTTCATTCTTCTGTATATAGCTGTCCAATTTTCTCAGCAGCATTTATTGAAGAGAATGCCTTTTTTCCATTGCATATTTTTTCCTGCTTTGTTGAAGATTATTTGACCATAAAGTTGAGGGTCCATATCTGGGATCTCTATTCTGTTCCACTGGTCTGTATGTCTGTTTTTGTGCCAGTACCATGCTGTCTTGGTGATCACTGCTTTGTAATATACCTTGAAATCGGGCAACGTGATGCCCCCAGCTTTGTTTTTCTTTTTCAACATTTCCTTGGCGATTTGGGGTCTTTTCTGATTCCATACAAATTTTAGGATTGTTTGTTCCAGCACTTTGAAAAATGTCATTGGAATTTTGATCGGGGTGGCTTGAAGGTCTGGATTGGTCTGGGGAGCATAGACATTTAACAATGTTTATTCTTCCAATCCATGAGCATGGAATGTTTTTCCATCTTTTTGTGTCTTCCTCAATTTCTTTCATGAGTGTTCTGTAGTTCCTAGAGTATAGATCCTTTACCTCTTTAGTTAGGTTTATTCTGAGGTATCTTATGGTTTTTGGTGCTACTGTAAATGCAATTGATTCTCTAATTTCTCTTCCTACAGTTGCATTGTTAGTGTATAAGAAAGCAACGGTTTTCTGTGCATTGATTTTGTATCCTGCCACATTACTGAATTGCTGGATGAGTTCTAGTAATTTTGGGGTGGAGTGTTTTGGATTTTCCACATAAATTGTCATGTCATCTGCAAAGAGAGAGAGTTTGACTTCTTTTTTGCTAATTTAAGTACCTTTTTTTCTTTTTGTTGTCTGATTGCTGTTGCTAGGACTTCCAGTACTATGTTGAACCATAGTGGCGAAAGTGGGCATCCTTGATGTGTTCCTGATCTTAAGGGAAATGCTCTCATTTCTCCCTCATTGAGGATGATGTTTGCTGTGGGTTTTTCAGACATGGATTTTATGAACTTGAGGAATGTTCCCTCTATCCTTATACTCTGAAGAGTTTTAATCAGGAAAGAATGCTGTATTTTGTCAAATGCTTTTTCTGCATCAATTGAGAGGACCATATGGTTCTTCTTTCTCCTCTTATTAATGTGTTCTATCACATTGATTTACGAATGTTGAACCACCCTTGCATCCCGGGGATAAATCCTACTTGGTCGTGGTAGATGATCCTTTTAATGTACTGGATCCTATTAGCTAGGATTTTTTTGAGGATTTTGGAATCCATATTCATCAGGGATATCGGTCTGAAATTCTCCTTTTTGATGGGGTCTTTGCCTGGTTTGGGGATTAAGGTAATGCTGGCCTCATAGATTGAGTTTGGAAGTTTTCCTTCTGTTTTTATTTTTGAAACGGCTTCAGGAGACTAGATATTATTTCTTCTTTGAATGTTTGGTAGAATTCCCCAGGGAATCCATCAGGCCCTGGACTCTTGTTTTTTGGGAGGTTTTTGATCACTGCCTCAATCCCGTTACTTGTTATTGGCCTATTCAGGTTGTTAATTTCTTCCTGTTTCAGTCTTGGGAGATTATAGGTTTCCCGGAAGTCATCCATTTCTTCCAGGTTGCTCAATTTATTGGCATAGAGTTGTTGATAATAATTTCTAATAATTTTTTCTATTTCCTTGGTGTGATTCATGATCTCTCCTCCTTTCATTCATAATTTTTTAATTTGGGTCCTTTTTCTTGTCTTTTGGATGAGTATGGATAGTGGTTTCTTGATCTTCTTAATTCTTTCAAAGAACCAGCTTCTAGTTTTGTTGGTCTGCTCTACTGTCTTTCTTGTTTGTAATTCATTGATCTCTGCTCTAATCTTAATTATTTCTCTTCTAATGTGTGGCTTAGGCATCATTTGTTGCTTTTTCTCTAGTTCTTTAAGGTGGAGAGTTAGTTGATGAATTCGGGATTTTTCTATTTTTTTGAGTGAGGCTTGGATGGCTATGTATTTCCCCCTTAGGACCACCTTTGCAGTATCCCATAGGTTTTGGACTGATGTGTTTTCATTCTTATTGGTTTCCATGAATTGGAATTGCTGGAATTCTTTGATTTCCTGGTTGACCCAAACATTCTTGAGCAGGGTGGTTTTAGATTCCAGGTGTTTTAATATCTTCCAAGTTTTTTCCTGAGACTGTGTTCCAGTTTTAAAGCATTGTGGTCTGAGACTATGCAGGGAATAATCTCAATCTTTTGGTACCCGTCGAGCCCTGATTTGTGACCCAGTATGTGGTCTATTCTGGAGAAAGTTCCATGTGCGCTCGAGAAGAATGAGTATTCTGTTGTTTTAGGGTGGAATGTTCTGTAAATATCTATGAGGTCCATCTGGTCCAGTGTGTCATTCAAAGCTTTTGTTTCTTTGTTGATTTTCTGCTTAGATGATCTGTCTATTGCTGAGTGTGGAGTATTGAAGCCTCCTACAATTAATGTATAATTATCAATATGTCTCATTATTTTGGTTAAAAGTTGGCTTATGTAGTTGGCTGCTCCCATGTTGGGGGCATAGATATTTAGAATTGTTAGATCTCCTTGTTGGACAGACCCTTTAAGAATGATATAGTGTCCTTCTGCATCTCTAACTACAGTCTTTAGCTTAAAATCTAATTTTTCTGACATGAGAACTGCTACCACAGCTTACTTTTGAGGTCCGATGGCATGGAAGATGGATCTCCATCCCTTCACTTTTAGTCTGGATATATCTTTAGGTCAAAATGAGTCTCTTGTAGACAGCATATGGATGGGTCCTGTCTTTTTATCCAACCTGCAACCCTGTGCCATTTTATGGGATCATTAGGCTGTTCACATTGAGAGTGATTATTGAAAGATATGAATTTATTGTCTTCCTGTTGCCTGTGAATTCCTTGTTTCTATAGATTGTCTCTGTAAATTTCTGTTGTATATTACTCTTGGAGTCTTCTCCCTTTATAGAACCCCCCTTAATATTTCTTTCAGGGCTGGCTTAGTGGTCACATATCCTTGTAGTTTCTCCCAGTCTTGGGAGCTCCTCTTCTCTCCATCCATTCTCAATGACAGCCTTGCCAGTCAAGTGTTCTTGGCTGCATGTTCTCATTTAGTACCCTGAATATGTCTTGCCAGCCCTTTCTGCCTTGCCAGGTCTCTGTGGATAGGTCTGACATTATTCTGATGTTCTTCCCTCTGTAGGTAAGGGATCTCTTCCCTCTAACTGCCCTTAAGATGGTTTCCTTGGTTCTAAGATTTGCGAGTTTTACTATTACATGCTGGGGTGTTGGCCTCTTTTCCTTGATCTTGGGAAGGGTCCTCTCTGCCTCTAGGACACAAATGTTTGTTTCCTTCCCCAGATTAGGGAAGTCCTCAGCTATGATTTGCTCAAATATATCTTCTAGTCCTTTCTCTCTCTCCACCGTCTCAGGGATCTGAATAATTCTGACATTGGAAAGATTCATGGTGTCACTTATTTCTTGATTCTATTTTCATGGATTTTGAGTTGTTTTTCCCTGGCCTCCTCTTTTTCCCTCTTGTTTATTAATTGGTCTTCTAGATCACTAATTCGTTCTTCTGCTTGCTTACCCTAGCTGTTAAATTATCTAGATTAGATTGGATCTCATTGGTAGGATTTTTAAGCTCCATCAGTTCAGCTTTCATTTCTGCCCTTAGAGACTCTATGTTGCCATTAAGCGATTTCTCCATTCTAACTATCGTCTTCACAACTGCTTCCCTGAAGTCCATTTCCAACATATTGGGTATATCTGTGTCCATTTTTAAATCTGTGACAGAATCAATCTCTGAGTCTTTCCTATTTTGGGGGTTCTTCCTCCTAGTCATTCTGTTGAGGGGTAGTTGAGGGAATGTACAGAGTCCAAATTATTGAGCACAACCCAAGCAAGATTGTCCTGTTTTCTAGGGACCTTAAAGTTGCTGGCCTCTTGTTCTTCCAGCCTGTCTTCTGGGGGAGGAGCCTGCTGTGCTGTTACTCAGGCAACCTTGTTTGGACAGAGTTGCCCTGCCCACTGTCACGGAGGATGGGCTCAGTGGAAACTGTTTTTTGGGGGGCTTTGGTTCTCTGGTGGCTTTCCCTGGTGGTTTTCCACCTCTCTTCCTAGAGTCAGAGCAGAAGAGATCGATTCCAACCCTCTGCCTCAGAGTAGAGAGATCACAGTCTGTTCTTCCATGAGCTCTCCAGGCCACACTATCTCCATTTCTGTCTGTGCTTCCATAAACTGCAGCGTCCTGGGTTGTGCGCCCCTCAGCTGCACTCCCAGTCCTCACCTTCAGTTCAGGGCACGTCTCTGCCCTTTGTGCTTCTAAAACCACCAGCCATCCCCAGTTCGCATGTGTGGCCCTGCCGCTCCAGGTTTCAGTCCATGGGGCTTCCCTAAAGTCCTTTCCCCACTGCTATTGGTCTGCAAGTCTGTGCCCTGTCCCCAGCACAGGAGGCTATCGCTCACCAGTGGTTCAGGATCCTGACAGCTCCCTTGCCCTTCTGTTTATCTTCTGATATCTGCCTGTGGAATCACAGCTCCCTGCTTTATACCTTGAAACCAACCACCTGCAATATTCTGTTTGTAGATATCCAGATATATCTTCTTACATCTCAGTCTGATTTTGTGGATGTTCAGAGTTCTCTGTTAGATATCCAGCTCAATTCAGGGGACTGGTTGGAATGGGGTCCCCTGCTCCTCCACCATCTTTTCCTCCTCCCTGAGAAGTAAGATTTTTAAGAAGTGAAGAAACCATGCTAAAACTCAGATACTATCAGAAAAGCAAATATTCAAATAATTGGGATTCCAAAAGAAGAGTAAGAGAATGATGCAGAGAGTTTATTTAAAGGAATAATAGAAGAGGTCATTTTAATAATAGTGAAGTACTTAGACATACAAATCCATGAAGCTAACAGAACACTCTTGTCTCAATGCAAAAAGAACTTCTCCAAAATGCATTATATTGAAACCGTCAGAAATCAATGATAAAGGAAGAAACTTAAAGTCAGCCAAAGGGGGAAACAGAAAGAAAGAAAGAAAGAAAGAAAGAAAGAAAGAAAGAAAGAAAGAAAGAAAGAAAAA